>NW_017307295.1:396321-480290 GCF_000935625.1 Nanorana parkeri
AGAGTGTTCGGGTTTTGTTTGAAGAAAAGGTGGCAACCCTAGGTAGATGACTTTGCATTGAAGGACCTTTGCTTTCTGTGGAAGCAAAGGCCTCTTTCAAGAGATTTAGCACGCCCACTGCTGAGTCAGATCTAGAGATTTCCAATCAGCAAGGAGCATAAGCTTTGCTGACTGCAGCATTAAATATCTGACTGTAAGGGGCTGTTGGACCTCATCAGAGAGTCCACCGCTTTACCACAGAGAGAAAGAGTCCTACTCGGCAGCATGCTGGCAGGGCACAGGATTTTCTTCACAAGCTGTGGCTGCTTTCTAAAAAGAAAATAATTGTAAGACTTGGAACACTTTTTGTTTTGATGCACTTGGAATGTATTTAGCTGATTTACTCTCAAACCTTAGCTGGGCTTTAGGTCACTGACCTCAGATATCCCAACCTGCAAAATCTTATTTCAGGGAGGTTCCCGTCTCATTTCAGGGAGGTGCCCTTTCTTATTTATTTTTATTTTTTTACAGCGGCCGTCGTCAGAGTATAAAAGAAATAATAATGATAATAATAATAATCGTCAGAGTATAAAAGAAATAATAATGATAATAATAATTTTATATATATATATATATATATATATACACATCAGATTTGTGAATTGATGTTCAAGTATCTGTCAGTGTAAAGGTCACAATTTATTAGACAGCCCAAGACCTTTTTAAAAACCCGCTGAGGAGTAAAGTCCCTGATACACAGTTGACTAGTTGCTATGGGCAGCAAATGAAATAAATGTTCTCTATAACTAGACAACCAGGACATATAATTGATTCTATATTATCCACAAAGGGTTAACAGCACTCTCTCAACCCTGCAGCAGTGCCTGTACCTGCTCTCAATAGTAGTCTATGTCTGCCCTCTCTGTGCAGCAAGTAGCTTCTTCCTTCTGAGAGCCAAGCCTCGTTCTGAGGCTACTCTAGAGATCACATGACCTTCCTCCAGGAGGCAAGCCTCACTCTGAAACCTTACCCACTGATATCTTATCAGAAAGGTTTACTCAGAGTAAACCTTTCAGGGAGAAAATGCCTCTCTCGCGGACTTCAGGGAGTCGCTATCTAATAGAGGGAGACTCCCTGAACATCAGGGAGACTTGAGATCCCTGCTGACCTGGATCAAGCATGCAGCAATTGTCAGAAGTCTTCACCTGTATATGTCTTTTGCTCCAGTGACTCTGAAATGATTGAAGCTATTGGGTTAGGAAGACTGTAAGGCAACTAGAAGTCAGCAAAGGCAACCTCCATTTTTTCTTATAAGGACACTTAAAGTATAACACCTTAACCAAGAGTGATCAGAAACCCAGAACATAATCATACCAAGGCAGTCTAAAGGATCAAAACAATAAGTTTCAGCTGACGAAGGGAAATGACTTTGCACAGCTTTGTTAAAATACCGTGTTTCCCCGAAAATAAGACACTGTCTTATTTTTTTTTTTGGCTCAACAAAACACACCAGGTCTTATTTTCGGGGTAGGTCTTATTTTTTATTTTAATGTACAACAATCCAAAATGAATGCAAATCCAAATTAAATAATCCAAAATGGCAAAGTCAAGAATAGGGGGATCAGTGCAATCAGGGGTGCCATACCTTTCCAAGAGCAATTTGGTAACCAATCGCTGGCCAGAATGAGCGAAGCGTGCTTTAACTATCGATTCCTCACAGGCAGAGTGCATTTGGTATGACTCCGCCGGTGACAGGAGTGGGCGCTATAAAGGAAGCATTGGCTTATGCGGCTCTGCGTCCTCCGCTGCTGCCTCACTTCCTCTAGCCGATCCTCTCTCGCCTCTTCCTCTTCAAGTTCCCCCTTATGCCATCACCAGCCCAGGGAATGGTCACAACTAGGTCTTATTTTCGGGGGAAGGTCTTATATTTTAGCAATTCCCAAAAATAGTACTAGGTCTTATTATTGGGGTAGGTCTTATTTTTGAGGAAACAGGGTATATCTAAACCATTTTTTTAGTTTGTATAGACTAGGAAATACCAAAAACCCCAGTGAGGTCTCATTGGGGAGAATTCTTCTCACTTCCTATCCTAGAGACACAACAGGAAGTTCTCTCCAAAGTTAGAAGAATTCCCCTTTTAGACAGATGTCATGAGAACAGTAGTCCAATTTGAAAGATTTCCCCTATACTCACCTGAACCTTGGAGTCGACGTGCTCTTAGACCACTCCCTATAGCCTCTCCCCCTCCGCTGTAGCAGTGTTAAGCCCATCCCAAAACATGTCAAAATGATTGTACTATCTCCTTTAGGTCTACCAACAACTATGGGGTCTATTCACAAAGCTGCCGAGGGCAGCCGAGTGAATGACCGATCAGAAGTGAAGTGAGCCGAACACTGTTCGGCTATTCACTTCAGGCTGGTACGGCTGATTTCAGCCGTATATCGGCTGAAATCAGCCGTACATCGGCTTGCTTCGTGTGGCTTCGAAACAGCCGAACATGCTCAGCATGTTCGGCTGATCCGAAGTGCAGAAGGAGTTCGACTCAGCCGATCCAACATCTGGATCGGCTGAGCCGAACCTCCGGCAGGCTTCACACTGCTGTTCGGGCTATTCTGAAAGATCCCGAACAGCAGTGAGAGAATAGCCGAATGCCGCCGAGCGGCATTTGGCTCGGCTGTTCTGCTCGGTCCCTCAGAGGCACCGAGCAGAACAGAAAAAGAGTGAAAAAAGTAGAAAAAAGTAAATAGAAAACGATTGTGCAGAGCTAGCAGTGACAGCTAGCTCCGCCCAATAGTTTCCTATTGTCCGGCGGCTCTGCTGCTGTAAAAAAAAAAAATCGTCTTTCAGCACGGCTCAGCGCTCGACTGAGCCGCTCGGCCGTGATCGGGAGCTGTACGGGCTATTGTGAATAGCCGTACAGCACCCCCTCGGTTCTCCTGAACCGAAGGGGTCCTGGTGCCGAAGCTAGCCGAAGGATCGGCCGAAGCTACGGCCAGATCCTTCGGCAGCTTTGTGAATAGACCCCTATGTATTGCAAGGTCTGACCTGATAGGATGCTGAATATTTGTACATACAAAGATGCCATTGCACAGTCTCTCTTTGCAGAGTAACCTAGTCTTCACTTTTGCATACAACTGTTCTATAAAGCCTCATACCACAAGAATCTATATAGTGCGGAAAGACCAGAACCCCAGTGCTATACATGTACATATATACAAGGTGCAGTGGCAGTAATAATAAGTAAGGTGAGAGATAGGGATTATTGTAATATTGTTCAGCTTTTCCCAACAGCACTGACGTAAAGTTAGCTCACGAGAATGGTTTGTGCGAAGGGTTTCATCCTGCAAATGAAGGATATCATGATTTACTTGTAAGATCCCACATCAATATTTTCAAATAAAATGTAGAATGTTTCAAAAAGTACAAATCAATGCTAAAGAAAAGTGCCAGATTTTATATTATCCCATTTTGCTGCATTATTCATGTGAGCTCAGTTTACAGAACATAAAATTACTTTATTTTTTAGCACAAAGTCACCGGTAGGGTAACCACCCGCACGGGATTCACCCGGATAGTCCAGGTTTGGAATCCTGTGCCCAGGAGTCGCTGAGTCCCTCGATTCTCCCTCCCACTGTTTCCCTCCTTCGTGGCTGGGACTGGGTGGGAGGAAGTGATATCAGGGAGAGAGGGAGAAATCATCCTCCGGCAGACGACCCCACCACGCGCTTTCATCTGGGACCGCCCCAGGCTCATTCTCTGGGCCAGTCTCTACTAACAGGTATTTATATTAAATATCAATTGACAAGGCGGTGTTAGTATAGCAAATAAAACATCCCCCCATAATAAAATGCCACTGGTAACCTGTGACATCTTTTGTGGGGGCATCTTGTATGTGCAATAGTAAATATCATACAATACAGATGTCACCAGCACACCAGCACCAAGATTCCATTTTACTGCAAAATCCATTTTATTGATAGTTGTTAGTCAAACGACAAGCGCATTTGGGGCTGCGCAGTGTCCCCCGCTCAGAAATGACATTGCATAAACGTACCACAACCTTTATATAGACATTCTAGTATGTCTATATGTTAATGTTGTGGCACTTTTATGCAATGTCATTTCTGAGCCTTGTTGAAGGGGACCCTTCATGGCCCGAAAACGCTTATTGTTTGAATGACAACTATCAATAAGATGGATTTTGCACTAACATGGAATCTTGGTGCTGGTGTGCTGGCGACATCTGTATTGGAGTTCTGTTGTGAGCAGCGCCATCTGCAGTCATTACCAGCAACCGTTACTTTTGGGATATCCGTTAAGGAGTGTGGCAAGGCATATGGATACTGCTTTGTATAGTACATATCTGGGGACCTGTGGCACACTGGCATTTTATGGGGGCATAATTTATGCACAGAATGCATGCCTGGGGACCTGTGGCACACTGGCATCTTATGGGGGTATCGTTTATGTACAGAATGTATATCTGGGGACCTGTGGCACACTGGCATCTTATGGGGGTATCGTTTATGTACAGAATATATATCTGGGGACCTGTGGCACACTGGCATCTCATGGGGGCATTGTTTACATACAGAATGTATATCTGGGGACCTGTGGCACACCGGCATCTTATGGGGGCATCTTTTATGTATATAATGCATATCTGGGGACCTGTGGCACACTGGCAAGTTGTGATTAACTGCATATGATTTTTGATACATTGTGATTAACTCCAATGTTATTTAAGCGCAAAATATATGCATAGTGTATACTTTGCAAAACAATTGCAGCGACGCGTTACAGTGTTCGGGTTTGGCTTGAAGAAAAGGTGGCAACCCTAGTCACTGGGTCACCTAGTAAGTGCAGTTGTACTTAAAGTAAATCTGTCATGAAAGAAATAGATGGGCTATCGTTGCTGACCTTCTGAATATATTAGCTGACTGACATTTTTGCAGATCCATCAGATTTAATACTTTCAGTCACTGACCTGGAAAAAGTATGCAGATCAGGAAAGTCAGAGACATGTCCATATATGTACTGTATATATACTTGTTCCTGGTCAGTAATGACCATATTTGGTCAATGACATCACCCAGGATTCCTGGCCGGTTTGCTTACAAACAGCAGCCTGCCAGGAATCTGTAAATTGCGATGGGAGCAGCAGCTGGGCAGTATTGTTATGCAGCAGCATGAAAACATTGTCAGGTGGCTTGGTTACATTGTCAGGCGATGGGTCATCTTGATTGATGAGGATCTAATTTAATTTTTGCTTAAATTAGTGACCTTTTTACAGTGTAGGTGTCTTTATTTACTTTTTAAATTGGGGGGGAGAGGAGAGAGGAGTAACAAATGGTACTAATGTACCCATTACTTATTCCCCTGGTGGAGTGGGAGCAGATATCTGAGGACCCCTATACTAGAGGGGGCTTCCAGATTCTGATGTCACCTCCACATCTCTTTTGGGGACCCCTGTTCCCTCAACATGAGGACTACGTGCTTTAGAAGGCATGTGGCCTGATATGCTCACTGCTATTTATCTCCTGTCCACCCAGGCTGCATGCCTGGATAAGGGCCTGGCAAGAATGTTAAGGAAAGGGGGGGTGCACCATTTTTTTAAAGGTACAGTACACATTAATACCCTTCATGGCTCATTACCCAATACAAAAAAAATCCAGCATCAATCACATCGTCCAGCAATGTAAACGCCTTGCCCAAGGACTTGCTATTCTGCATGGGCAATCAAGGAAGTCAACTCTACTACTTACTGTATCATTTGAAAGCATAGATGTGATTATTTAACCAGGAAATAAGTAGACAACCTGCCTAGCAGTGCAGAGTGGATGGGGTGTTTAAATCGCAATGCCTTAAATAATGACAAATCTGCACTTAGATGTTAGAGCAAAAGTTAGCTCACATACACAAATGTGGGCTGATGCAGATTATATTACAAACCACTATTGCCCTTCACCTATCATAGTGTAGAATAGAGTGGTAGAACAGTGTGCTGTGTACTCACTGTTCACCCACTCTGGGTCCATACACTTAGAACCTAACTGCTGGCAGAGAATGGTGATTGCCCTGCTTTTTCAGTGATCAATTCTGGATGTACTGGCTCTAAGTTAGCAAACTGTCTCTTTGCTCTCTGCTCCTAGCCTCAGTGTGTCTTATGTGGCAACTGGCTATGATATTGCTAGTGTGATACTAAGGTTAGCTAGACAACTGGGATAGCAGGTGGGCAATACAAGACAGTTGGTCTAGATGGGCAGAAATAATCAATTTATCCTTGGGTTTTGGGCTCCACCTCTCTAGAGCTCGAACCAGTTGTGCCCACCCCCTCCCCTGTCCATCCCACCAGTCAACACTCTCTGCAGGGAGAAGATTGGGAACTGTGCGATCAGCAGGATGTGATTGCTCAGTTCTCGATTTACTGTATAGAAACGACATGTGGCAGCTTCAGTGTCACACATCGGCTCCACCTATAGGGGATTTCACTCTCCCCATCATTTTCCTTTAAAACCACTGATGTTGCTTGAGCCTGTCATCTGGGACATGTCCTGTCTGGTGCCTCATACCTTCAACCATGATATTTTTAGGTTTCCTTTTGTGTTACTTTTTTCCTAAAGCTGAGCTCTAGATATAGATATAAAAGACACAAATGAATACAGTTCTGTAATTATTAATACATCATTACATGACCTAGTATCATCTTCTAGAAGTCCCTGTACATCAGGGCTGGAGTGTGAGAGGAAGAAGCAGTACATGGGGACAAACAGTTCATGGGTAGATATAAAAGACACACATTAATACAGTTCTGTCATTATTAATACATCATTACATGACCTAGTATCATCTTCTAGAACTCCCTGTACATCAGGACTGGAGTGTGAGAGGAAGAAGCAGTACATGGGGACAAACAGTTCATGGGTAGATATAAAATACAAAAATTAATACAGTTCTGTAATTATTAATACGGACAAACAGTTCATGGGTAGATATAAAATACACAAATTAATACAGTTCTGTAATTATTAATACATCATTACATGACCTAGTATCATCTTCTAGAAGTCCCTGTACAGCAGGACTGGAGTGTGAGAGGAAGAAGCAGTACATGGGGACAAACAGTTCATGTGCTGACAAGAAGCATGCTGATAGCAAGAGGAATCAGAGTGGCAGAGAGATGAGCTCAACACTGTGCTGAAAATATAATAAAAGGTTGCATGTTGTTGTGTACATATAATGGACAGGGTTAGAGTGGAGATACTGGTGGGTAATAATTTATGATAGCGGCTGCTAGTAGATTATTACTTTTCTGCAGGATAATTATAGCCGTGTTTTAGTGTTTATTATATCAGTGCTTCTGGAGGGTGTAACAGTGCTGCTGAATGATCTTAACAGTTCCTCTGGAGGCTATTATGGTGTTCATGGGGACGGTAACATTGCTGCTGTATGGTTATAATGGCTCACCTAGGGGTGGTAATAGTGATCTTGGAGGCTACAATAGTGCTGCTGAATTATACAATGGCTGCAGGCAGTTTATAATGTTGCAGCAGGTGGGTTACAATGGTGCTGGGAAAGGATTATAACAAGGCCACTGAAAGAGTATAATGGCGCTGTTGAGGGAAGGTGGCCACTGGAGGCTATAATGATATGGGGGTTACAACATTGCTGGTGGTAAATAAAATGTTTAGTGGAAGAAGATAGAGAATTAAGGTTTTTGTCAGAGTTTCACCATTTCTCCTAAGCCGTCAGTTATGCATGGTGCCCTTTTCACCTGCAATAGTGCTCCCTGGTGGCCCAGGTGTTTTAGGATCCTAGCAATGCTCCTAGTTTAATCACATGCATAATCTACTATTCAACCCTGTGTAAAGGTGCCCATACACTTTACAACCCTCGCAAGACTTTTGTCTTGCGAGGGTTGTAAAGTACTTTAAAAAACGTACGATCTGCCCATCTTGGACAGGCAGATCGTACTTGCGATGACTGCAATGAGGGGCGGGCTTGCGATGACGGCAAACGGGCAGTGTGCGCGTGCGCACACCGGCCTGTTCGCAGTTGTCGGACAAGCAGGCCACTAACTCGCCAAAAATCGTACGATTCCTGGCGGGTTTTCCAGCCTGCTTGTTCGACGGAAGACGTGCGACCGTACAGTAGAAACGGTCGCACGCCTTCCATACACTGCACGATTCCCGTACGATCGCGGGATTTCCCGCGATTCTCGTACGAGAATCGTGCAGTGTATGGGCACATTTAGATGCTTTTGCTGGTATCTGGACCATAGATGGATGAAAACAATTGTTAAAACTGTACCACATTCAAATGTGTAGATGACAAGTGTACAAATAATGATACAGAGCTTTCCATGTACTTTAGGTACATTCTGAGGTGCATTAAAACTCTCCGAATTGGTCTATTGCCCAACTTCAAGAAGGAAGTGAATCTTAACGGAATTGTTTGCACAGTCAGAGAGGTCTATTTGTATAGTTAGTGGATAATTACATACAATTGGACTTGACATTAGTAGTCATCCTCCAAATACATTTGCCAGCATATTCAATGCTTTTACAATCATGCCAATAATCATCAAACATGGTGGTTATTTACTGCACAAATCAATATTGACACAGTAGGATTATATCCCTTCAGTTATAGCAGGTTTACGCATAGGCCAAAGTCTGAATCATGTCTTATCTAACCAGCACAATTAAGGTGCCCATAGACTTTGGATGATGATTGTCTAATCCTGCTTAATTTGCCAACATCTGGCCAATAGTAACTGTGACTGTGGGCTACTGGAGTCCTCAGCTGACACGATCCTTTCAGGGAAACCGTAAAGATTTTGGGTCTGTTTTATTTTATTTTTTCTTTTGCAATTTTTAAGTGATGTTTTATACTTTTTATTGTTTATGTAATAGTGTCTACAAATAAACAGTTACTATGGGATTGTGAATTTTGCAGCAGTGGTTTCTCCCTGTGAGACTAATTGCAAATTTACACTGAGCCATACAAAGCAGAGAGGGAGGAAAGTCACTCCTCTGACTATTTCAACTGTTTGTGTAATTTCAGCTTTGGCTATTTATCTCTGTAATCAACTATCTTTTTTCCCCCAGAAATGAAGTTAAAGGGACCCTCTCTCTAATCAAAATGCTAGTACCCAGCAAGAGAAGAGGTAGAATACTCACCTCTCCAGGGACCCGGGTCTCCTATATTACCCACGCTTCCTTTCCGAAGCCTCCATCATTCTATTCTGCATTTTCAAATTCTGCAAGCAGTGTCCCGTGCTGTGTGCTGTGGTTCCTTCCTCCGACTCACTCCTATTGCACTACAGGACTCAGCATTAACATCAGGGTTGGAAAAGCGAACCAAAGTGTGCAGCAAGGGGCATATAATGTTCAACACTCCCTGAGTTGTAGAGCTCCAGCAGTATGTTTCAGTTTTGGATAAAGTGGGGAAAACGTAGAACCTCTTTCATATTAATATTGCAGTTTTTTTAATTGTACTAACAGTTAATATTTCAGGACATGTTTTTGGGAGTCTACCCCCTTCTAGGCCCAAGCAGTACTGATACAGAGAGGTGAATTTATCCAAACTGGAGCAGACAAAATCTGGTGCAGCTGTGCATGGCAACCAATCAGCTTCTCTCTTTCATTTTCAAAGCTTAAGGTGAGTGCTTTGTGTCTTAAGGTGAGTGGTGAGTGTCAAAGGTCGGCTCAGTAGATCGGGAAGTGAGCGAATACATACCGGCATTTGCTCACTTCTCGATCCTGTCACGGCTCTCTGCCGTGACAGGGGAGGGGCTGGATTCCCCCCTACCCCCTCCGATCCTCCAGCGCTGACTGGCGGAATGGACCGGGGAGGGGGCGGGGACAGCTGGCTCTGCCTCTATATAGGTAGAGCCAGCTGTCACTCACGCAGCAGGGCGGATCCAGACATAATTGTCTCAGTATACCGCGATCTGCGACTCGCGGTATACTGAGCTTAGAGTGACGGGAGGACGCTAGTTTGTGTCCTCCCGTTACCCTAAGGAGAACTATGGGGAAAAGCCCTGGCCCTATAGTTCTCCTTACGGTAACGGGAGGACACAAACTAGCGTCCATTCGCTAGCGCCCAGCACTAACCGCATAGTTCTCCTTTAACTGAACAAACTGAAGAGAAATACTGATTGTTTGCCATTGGCAACCGCTCCAGATTTTGTCATCTCCAGTTGTGATAAATTCCCCTCAGTATGTTTTAGCAAGAAAGGTTTGCCCCTGTACTGCCTATTAAAAATACAAATGTCCATATTTAATTCTTAGGCCCCATTCACACCAAATCTGTTGCATTGTGTTAAGATCCATTTTTCAATGGATTGTAACGCAAGGGCAACAAAAAATATATTGGCGTGAATGGAAAAGTTGTCATGCTGTCTGTTGCACTGACAGCATGCTCTACTTTTTTCAACACAACGCAATTCTACAAAACCACGTGCTAACGCAACGCATAGCAAGCTTTATAGTGACGTATGTTCACTCTGGACATATCACATCACATAAAGCTTGACCAAAAAGAAGAAAAAATCATAACAAAATGGATCAGATCGCACAGAAATCTGAAGTTACAATGGCAAGGCAACGAACCCTTCGTTGTGTTGTGACTACCTTTCGATTTTGGTGTGAATGTGGCCTTAAAGTGTATGTCAAGCAAAACATTTTTTTCATTTTGGATATTGATGAAGGGTAAGAACCCATGTGAGGCAAAGGCTAGAACTCTTATCAGATTTTTCTTTCAGTCTTTATTCCTGTTGCAGATTTTTTTTTCACTTCCTGCCTGGTGAAACTGTTGTCATTAGGACAGAACTGATGGTAAATGGAATCCCGCATAGCAGTAAAAACCAGACAGCAATTTTAATCTTTCCCCACCCTATCCAAAACAGTGCAGTAACTCATGGTAACCAAAGTGCGAAAACCACTGTGAAACGCTTCCGCCCTGGTGTGAATGGCGCCTGAATGAGGCCTAAGACTTTACTTTAATACTGCCACACCAATGAGAGGCTGAGGAAAGGGGGATTATAAAAAAAAATGAAGGAACGCTAAACTTTAAATAAGCGATATATTTCATTACAACACAAGGTCTCACAACGCACAGCAATGCGTCTCAAAGCTTTGCCATGCGCTGCCACAGTTAAATTAATGTTTTTTTTACAAAAGAATTAAATCATGCACTGCGATGCGTTCTAACAACACACTGCAGCGCATGTGCCTGGCGTACACCACAATATGGTGCACGTGTATGTTATGTGTGTGGGGGGAGGGGGGTTGTGCTTTTTTTTTTTTACACATTTTTTATTTATTTTGTTCATTATTATTTTACTGTTGTGGGGCTTCAGGGAAATATTAGGGGTCTAAACAGACCGCTGACATTTCCCTTTTGAAATAGAAAAAGACATTGAGGACACAGAGTTCTCAATGTCTTTTTCTGCAGCCTGAGCGCTCAGTGAATGGGATGCACTCAGTACAGAGGCTTCCCATTCATTCCCAAACTGCTGATAGTAAGATATTTACTACCAAACAGTTTCTCAATGGGGAAAAGCCTCTGTACGGAGTGCTTTTCCCCATTGAGAAATTCATGAATGAACAGGAGGTGATGTAAACAGGAGGTGATGTACAGGAGGTGATGTCAATCACCTCCTGTTCATTCATAACTGATCAGACGATCACTCCGGTGTTTGTGCTGCACATGGAGGATCGGTAAATATCAATGATACTTACCGACCCTCCACTTGGCCACGTACACAGCCACTGTCATCCTGAAACTGACAGGAGGACAGCAGGATCCCTGCTGCCTTAGCCCATACAAGTGGGGGAGAGCAGCGGGGATCCGGGCCCCCCCAGTGCCGCGGGCCCCATAGCGACCGCAGTAGTTCCCCCACTGGTAACCAATCAGAATTCACCTTGTAAGGCTTTGTTCACACCAAGCGCGTTCCAGGAGCAGAGCAGAGCAGTCACAGAACGGTTTAAAACTGCGTCCAATGTATTCCAATGGTATTTTGGACTCTAGTTCACACTGCAGCGTTCAGTTCCAGAGCATGTAAAAAAACTGCAGCAAGTCCTATTTTACCTGCTCTGGAACGCTTGCAAACGCATCAAAAACACATGCAAACGCCCTGGAACGCACTGAAAGCCCATTCTAAACTAAAAAAATATTTTTGAACCAAAAACGCATCAAAAACGCGGCAAAACCCCTGCACTGCGTGTGCAGAAACTCATGCAGATCTGGTCTGCATTTGGTGTGAACAAGCCCTTAGAGGTAATGAGCCCAGCTGAATTAAGCTGGCTCATTAGAGACTACCTAGAGTTTTGCTTCACCCTGGAACCAGTTTGGTGCTTGAATAGACTGGGGAGCTGTCTAGCTACCTGTGTGGTGGTTTGCTCCATAGGGAGATAGGGTGCTAGGTGCTAGGGGCAGCACAAGCTTGCACCTAGTTGTTCGTGAGGGAAAACAGTGTATGTAGTAAGATGCCAAAAGGCAAGGATTTATTTTCATGTTTTGTTTGTTTTGCTTGTTCTGCTTGTATATAGTGTAAATAAACTGCACATTTGTTTTCACCTGAAGAAATTGTGGCTTGTTGTGCCTTTTTTTTTGTGTGGAGTAAACTCATCCAGGGAGTCGCACACACCCGCTGCTGAGCTAACACCCTCACAATAGATAAATTATTTGGTAGATTGTGGCAAGCAGAGAAATAGTAGGTAGTACCACTTTAAGTAAATTTTAGATCACTTTTTGGTCAATGTACATACCTCACACGCATATAAATGTATCGGTAATTGGTAAGTCATTAATTGATATTACATCCTATACACTGTATAAAAACAGCCCAGTTTTGTACTTCGCAATAAGCTGCTAATTTCAATGAGCACAAATATGCCTATATTTAGGCATTTATCTTGTACACATCAAATACTGTAAATGTTGACCTCTTCAGGTTGCAGGCCATTGCTTAGTTATTTGTATGTTCTAGTCCCTCCACTAATGGATTGGAAAAGCACATTAAAGGCTGAGCCTCAGACCACTGATACGTCCCATGTGAACAATTTTCCTTTATTACCTAAATAGTTTCCTTTTTTCCATAGCCTCATGACTACCCAAGTTTCTAGCTTTACATTAGATCGTATAGGTAAATCTAGAGAGGATCATTACTAAAAATCCATAATATACTGCAGCTTGCTCCACTGGAATGAGTCAATCACATTGCTGAAATAAGTAGTGTACACGTTGTATATGCATTATTGAAAGGCACATCTCTCATGGCTTGGTGACCTTTTGGCTCCAATAAGTGGAATGTATAGTTTGTTCTAGTATTTAGCTCAGATCTAATTGATGCAAAGAAACATTTAGGTATTTGGTTTATTCTGCTCATATAAGCTTAACACAAATAAGTTCATGGAGGACAAGTAGTACATTGGTTTTCAATTCTGGGAGTTAGTTTTTGTAGTAGAACTTTTTGCTAAAAGTGTTTATCAAACATATGCCAAAAAGTCCCCAACCACTATCCTATACCTAATTCACTTGATTATAACAACTTTCATAAGAACCCCAAAACATAAAGCTGAACTCCAGCCAAATGTGTATACCGGTACTGGTTTAGCTGTCAAATGATTTGTATTTCTTTCCAGCCAGTTCTGACATTTAGGGTTTGTTCACACCAAATGCCGACCAGATCTGCATGAGTTTCTGCACACGCAGTGCAGTGGGTTGTGCCGCGTTTTTTGCCTCCTTTTTGATGCAATCCGGTCTGTTTTTGGTTTAAAAATAAATACATTTTTTAATAGTTTAAAATGGACTTTCAGTGCGTTCCAGTGCATTTGCATGCGTTTTTAATGTGTTTGCATGCGTTCCAGAGCAGGTAAAATAGGGCTTGCTGCAGTTTTTTTTACATGCTCTGGAACAGAACGCTGTGGTGTGAACTAGAGCCCAAAATACCATTGGAATACATTGGACGCAGTTTTGATCTGCTCTGTAACTGCTCTGCTCCTGGAACGCGTTTGGTGTGAACAAGCCCTAAGTGAGCCCTTCTAGACGGCACAGCCAGGTTGGTGACCTGACTTTTCACTACTATAATTAAGAAATTCAGGTACATCACCTCCCTACCCTGAGCCTGTCATTGAGTAAGTCAGCCTTTCTCAATGAGGGTGTTGTGGCAGCCTGAGGTGCTTTCTTGCTTTGTCAGCGGAGCCTTCAAATGGTGCAAGTGAGCCGGCCATCAGCACCATGGAAACTCCACGACACAAATCCATAGTGGACTGCATTCAGGACCTCCTCCAGCATTCAAAGAGGGAAGAATTTTGGCTCTGCCCTGACCTGTTCCACCTCCCGCCTTCTATCTTGCTGCCGCAACCACAGTGCGGTGCAGATTCTGTGAAGTGGGGGGCTTCATCTTCTTTTTTTTTTTGCATGGCATTTCCCCTTTAAATACAAACCAGACCCCTATCTAGGATAAGTGTCTGGTATAGATTTGGGGGAAAATTTTCATTGCATGATATTAACGCAACTCTTTATCAAATCCCAAATTTTCGTAAAATGACACTTCAGTTAAATTTAGTGCACAAAAACAGTGGTATTTTGGGGTTTTTGTTTATTTTGAAGGTATTTTTGTTATTATTTTAAATTGATAGGACCTTTATTTTAACTTAAACTGTTTTTCTTAGCTACAAGACTACCCTGTAAGAAAATGGCTTTTGTTTCTGGGTAGTCTTTTGAGGTTTTAATTTCTTTTTTTGGGGTATTTTATTCTAATTTTGTTGATAGGGCTTTTTTAAGTTTTGAGGTTCTTAACGCGGAACATTCACTAGTTACTGTTGTCCATCTGTCCTTTAAGCTGCATTTCCTTCACAGCACATCCCTGCATTGTTTGAAAGGGAAAAAGTAAATAACAGTGTACACCTGAAACCATCTTACATTATATCACTGATTTTCAACACATAAAATAAAAGTTAGGCATTACCAGTTAGGCCTATTATCCTTGATTAAAACTGTGGCTAGTGTACTGGCTAAGTTTTCACTGCTGTATGCTTTGTAATATCTTGAAACTTGTAGTAAAGCCCCAGTCTTTCCTGTTTGTCTTTAGTAAATTTGGGCCAAACCATACTAATTAAAAACATTTTCTGATGCTGACTAATTTTTTGTGTCATCTGCAGTCTCCTAATTCTTATGCCAAACATCTGCCAGTACTCTTTTTCTCTAGTACATTTTGGACAATTCTACTTCATTAAAAATGTGGCCAGGGGCAGGACAGCAGTATCAAAAAAACTGGACAGTTTTACATCAGTGAGAACAAGGACAGGCACAGCGAACTACTGGCCAATTTCTCCCTGCAAGTCAAAGCGGGCCTTTTTTTAATTTGATAAATAAGCATCTGTTGCTGTTAAGAAAAACCTGAACCCTTTCCACCGATTTCCCCCTCCCCCGCTCGCACGCACGGGATTGTCCTAGAAGTTCGGATTTTAGGACAAGATTCTCTGAACCCTTGGTTAGTTGAATCTGAGTAGATTTGCTTATTACTACTTGTAATGTGCCTAACACTAAACCCAACCCAGGGAGTTAACTCCTAATCTGAACCCTAAAACTCACCCTTTTTATTAACATTAAAATACTCAGTAAACCCTAACACTAACCTAAGTTAAAGTGCAACTCTGAGCCCAGCCCCTTCTCCCCTCAGTGCTGCCCCCGGACAGAGACACCATGGGGTCTATTCACTAAGCTGCCGGCTCGGCTATTCTGCTCTGTCTCTCTGTGGGACCGAGCAGAACAGAAAAACAGTTAAAAAAGTAGAAAAAATAAAAATAGAAAATGATTGTGCGGAGCTAGCAATGACAGCTAGCTCAGCCCAACAGTTTTCTATTGGCTGGCAGTTCTGCTGCCGTAAAAAAAAAAGCAAAAAAAAAAGCCTAACTCTCCCGGGCGCTTCCGGAGTCTCCCGTTCCCGGCCGCCAAGGAGAGAAACACTGCTTTTTCTTTTTTTTTTTCTTATTGTGACACGGAGCCGTGTCAGAATAGAAAAAACAAAACAAAACAATTTTGGCCATAGGAATGCATTGCTAGATTCCTATTGGCTATTTCAATTTGCAATAGCCAATAGCAAACTAGCATTGTACCCGCCCTCTGCTGCTGTCAATCAGTAGTGGACCTGATGGAGAACTGCAGCAGAGGGCGGGTGCAATGCTAGTTTTTCACTATTCACGAAGCAGTCGAAGGATCCATCCGTAGCTTCAGCCGATCCTTCGGCTAGCTTCGGCCCCAGGACCCCTTCGGTTCGGTAGAACCGAAGGGCTGCTGTACGGGCTATTCATTATAGCCCGTACAGCTCCCGAACGTGGCCGAGCGGCTCAGTCGAGCCGAACGCATATGCCTCGGCTTGGCTGAGCCGCGCTGAAAGCCAAAGCTGGCCGAGCGGCCGGCCGACAGCCTGCTTCTGACAGCTGGGCGGCCACTTGCAGAGAAATCAGCGTCCCAGTGTCCCTCTGCTGCAGTTCTCCATCAGGTCCACTACTGATTGACAGCAGCAGAGGGCGGGTACAATGCTAGTTTGCTATTGGCTATTGCAAATTGAAATAGCCAATAGGAATCTAGCAATGCATTCCTATGGCCAAATTCTGTTAAATTCTTTTCCTATTCCGACACGCGCCAGAGAGAGTTTGCTGTCTGGAAATCAGTGTCTCTGGTTAGCTGGTAACTGTCAGAAGCAGGCTGTCGGCCGGCCGCTCGGCCAGCTTCGGCTTTCAGCGCGGCTCAGCCGAGCCGAGGCATATGCGTTCGGCTCGACTGAGCCGCTCGGCCACGTTCGGGAGCTGTACGGGCTATAATGAATAGCCCGTACAGCAGCCCTTCGGTTCTACCGAACCGAAGGGGTCCTGGGGCCGAAGCTAGCCGAAGGATCGGCTGAAGCTACGGCTAGATCCTTCGACTGCTTCGTGAATAGACCCCCATGTGTATGGTTTGCCTCCACTTTTTTTAATAGTAACTTTTGTCTGAAATCTTCAGATCAGTTATGTGAAACATGGTTCTGTAAGATGCAGAGAGTGGCATTGACAGGATGATATTAGCACTGCTCTCTTCATCATTTTACTGTGAATAAAGAGTACCAAGGTGATCTACCCTCAGGAGGCGGTTTTATGATTTTCTATACCCACGGTGTGTTTTCAGTCTTCCAGGTTGACTTATGTGGGGCATCATTTAATCTGGAAGACAGGAATCTTGTGGCAAAAACTGCAGGGGACAGCTATAAATTGAGGGGCGAGTACTGCAACCTGATCTACTTTATATTTCTAACACTTGCTCAGGTCTATTTTAGATAAAGACAATTTTGCTCAGAGTGGGGCTTTTAGCTTTGGGCTAGTTTTACACTTATACTTTGCTATAACTCATGCATTGTCACACAGGGTAAGGCACCATGCATGCATTTGTGTGCTGTTGTGCCTCTTATTTTGAATGGCAGGGAGGGTTTGGGAAGCTTAGCAAAAGTCAAGGGCTGGCACTACTCAGTCCACATAAATGCTGAGTGTTGTCAGTGTCATTCTACAACAGGGAAGCTTAGCAAAAGTCAAGGGCTGGCACTACTCAGTGTCATACTACAACAGGACTTAGGAGATACATTTCTGGCAGATCAACATGTATTTATCTGTACTTGCAGGGTCTTTAAAAGGATCAAAGAGATGTACTGTGTATATGTGCAGGGCCGTCTTTAATACTGATTGGACCCTGGGCAAACTTTTTCTTAACACCCCCCCCCCCCAGCAAAATTTCTCTCACCTCCCCAAAATCCCCCCAAAAGAACAAGGGCTTCACAGCAATACAATGCATATTAAAAGGTGTGTAAAATAAAAGTAAATATTATTTAAAAAATTATAATTAGAGCTCTCACCTGCCTCAGTCTTGTGCCAGTCTCTGTCTCAGTTTTGTGCCTGTCTCTGCCTCAGTCAGAGCTTTCCGGATGTCACGTCTAACACTCATAAACGTGTGTGAGGCACCCGGAAGGTGCCTATCGCCACGGGACCTGTTAGCTTGCGTGAGACCTATCATGTCACGCTATGCGGGAAGGGGAGGAGCCACACGGAAATGTAGTACAGACTATACTATGCGATGGTGCCGATTGCATAGAAAAATACGTTATGACAGTGCCCTAGGGGTGCTCAAGGGGCAGCTGCTTTGGGCCCCACAACAATGACTGGGCCCCGGGCAACTGCCCCTTTTGCCCCGCGTTAAAGACGGCCCTGTATATGTGTAATATATATATATATATATATATTTATATAACACTAAACATTAAAACAGACAAGATGCCCTGTTACTGCACCCACACCCCCTGATTAACTTACCAAGCTAGCTTCTCTGTACAGTGTAGGAATGAACACACTGATCCAAGCAGTGTAATTACATAATGTAGGTGGTAAAGGTAGTAACTGTTAACATGGCCATGGGGCTGCCTAGCTATAACAGACACACGTGTAAGATGTTTTTTCCTTCCCTCATTGAACAGTCGTTACATGTTACCTTGTTTCTGGTTTTCATTCTCACATTTGCTATACTCTGTGACACATATCTATGCTGTGATTGCTGAAATTGTTTACTTTTTGAATCAGCGTACAGGTGACTTTAGCTATAAATGTGATTGGATTCTTCCCTTTAGTACAAAAGAAAGCAGAAGAAGGAGGAAGCTGGGGGCCATTATTTGCGTCTCTCCCCTAATGGCACCCCCAGGAAGCTGCCACTTGACATTCACACCTTTCTTCATGAAATACCAGAAGGCAAATCTGTTATTATACATTACAGGACATCAGACAAAGGATAGGCCCTAATCATTAACACGTCCATGCAAACAGCTTGCCAGTAAAACTTTTCAGTCTCTGCCTGCATGCTGCAATGGCCAGTGACCAACAGCTAGAAAGCAACAAAACAAACAGTGATTCTGCCAGTTTAACATTTACATTTTTGATAACCATCATAATACCCGCTCTAAGAAAAAGTGCAAAAAAATAAGTCCACAATCTATGCCAGATAATATTTGGTTGGTGTAGGATTTTGAACTACTTTTCTGGATGGCAGTATACAATCAGAACCCATCCTCTAGTGATCAATAAAAGCCTATATTCTGGAGTTACTGTCTGATTATGTATTATCTAACCTCAGTATCGTGGACATAGTGCTCAGTACAAGCCATTCTCTTCACTCTCCCCTGTCCACACTCAGGTGCTTCCAAGAGCTTTGGCTTGCTCTATTGATATATTTTTATTGCTTTTAAAATGCAAATGCATTCCGAAATCTATTTGGGGGGGGGTGGGGGGAGGGGCAGGGCTGGGTTGCCCAATATTTTGGTAGCTTAGCAAAAACAACTGGGCAGGGCTGACACTATTCAGTCCACAAAAATGCTATGTGTTGTCAGTGTACAAATGGACTTAGTGTATTTCTGGCAGATCAACATGCATTCTGTGCTTGTATTGTGCATGCATGTCCATCTGTTCTTTATGTCTATTACCATATGTCTGTGGCCAGCTAGAGTCAAACCCCACAGACATCAAAGTCTAGCCTGCAATGTTAAATTTGTGTGTTGTCTACTTTACATAATGACTGAAACATTAATATTTGTTCTCTAAGCAGTCTGTGCATGATTACATGCAATTTTCTCATGTGCTGAATCATGGTAACACACAGGGAATTATTCAGCTCTTTGAGGCACAATCCTTCTAAATGAATGGCCTATGATCGAACCAGAAGAGGGTCTTTGCAGCAGTACATTAGTATTCAGTGTGAAAAAATAGCTGTGATTGTCTTGGTCACAGCAATTTTGCGCACTAACTAGATTACCACAGAACACATTTTTCATATCCCCCAAAAATCATTTATCCCCCTAAAACCCATTTTTACACATGAACACCTAATACCTAAAGCTCAATTTAGGCTCTAAACCTAGCCCTTAAAGTAAAATTATACTGTGAGAAATATACAGGCTGTCATTGGTGACATCTTGTTTTAAACAACTTCCTGGCTGCCATGGTAACTGGCAATATCATAAAGAGTTTATCAATTGAAACCTAAATAATGTATTTCTTTCAGTACAGATTACGTTTAAACTCAGACTTACACTTAACTTTAAGAGCAACAGCTAAGGCTAGGTTCACATCTAAATCCGCCTGATATCACATAAAACAGAGATTTGCCTTCAAGTCTATGGAAGCTGTTCATTCCTTGGCGATTTGTCCCGTGGCAAAAATCGCCTGTCGTGCAAAAAGGTGCAGGAGCTATTTCTGGGCGGTTGTCGCACGGTTTGGTTCTAACACATAAACCTAGTTAATCTGTAAACCTAGCCCCCAACCTTAACATAACCACCACCTGTATAATCTATCATCACAACTAAAATACTGGGATCAATATTACATTGAAAACGATCGCTGCCAAAACACAACACAACAAAAATATATAATCAACTCCCTTAGTAGTACTTTAAAAGACTGTTACCATTTGCTTTCTTCTCATCTTCTCTGAATGCACATGGATACCGCTGAGAGAAAAGCAGTGTACCTGAGAGAGAAGCAGGGTATGGATTATTTGAAGTCTTCCCAGAGCATAACCTTTTAGCATTACGTCTAATGATGCCCATAGACAATAGCTGAACATCTCTCCATCCATTTGTGTGGGGCTCCTCGAATGCCTAAGGGTGATGCAACTACTATCTTATCTCCCCAATATGGATGGGGTGGTCTTAACAGTTCAAGGGGGGACTTGAAGAAATGGTACAACATATGATAGTATACAAAAGTCATCCACCTATGGATAGGCTTGCATGAGCCTGTGAACATCTATGCATAGACAGTTTAAGAAAAAATATATTTTCTTTATGTCCTAAAAAGGCTTAATGCAGCATCACATATTTATGTACCAAACAACTGTAGATGTCATTGGATGACTAAATAGCACACTTGATATAGTCGTTATTAAAACAGTTCATTTATTTGTAATAAATAGTAAAGAACAATAAAAACAGACCTTTGATAGCTTTCCACCACACTGCATCACACCTATTTTTTAAATGAACCTTGCCAATTTTACAAAGATTAACCTTTTTAGAACCCAAAAGTGGCCTGTTCTGCAAAACATTTTCTTTGACTATAATTGAATATTTTTCAATTATAGGAACAATAATCTAACTCTTATTTAGTGGCATTCGGGATTCTCGCTCCCACTCTGGACATTGCCCATGTGGAATTTGTAGGTTCCCCCGGTACTTGCGTGGGTTTCCTTCGAATATTCTGGTTTCTCCCGTAATCTAAAAGAGCACTGTGGATGTGTTGACATTTTATAAAGAAATAATAATTAAATAATCAAAATGGCCTAGAGGAGCTTAATTGAAATCTGAACTTGAAAAAGACAGTGGTATTACTCAATAAAAGGTCCATATTTGCAGGGCATCTTTCTCTTCAGTGTTGTTCCAGCATGGTGGTGCCACAAAACCAGAGGCTGAAAACCCCAGGCAAGGATGATTCAGGCTTAGAGTCCATTAATGGCTATGGAGAGCCCCAGGTACTAAGGACATTTGTAGTGAGAACACTGCAGTTCAAAAAAAGCATCTAGAAATAATGGTGGTGCAGATAGCTTTTTTTTATCAGTGTTTCTATGCTAAATGGCTACCTTGACTTCCAAATGTTGGTTAAAATAAGAACAGATAAATATATGTGCTGTGGTGGAAGGAAAAATGCATGTGTCAGGTATATAAAATAGTATAGTGATACCATGTACAACATTTTTGTATGCAATTATGTATGGATAAAGGCACAGGGTAGGTACGTTTTACCCTTTAAAGTAATGAGGTGAACTGCTAAAAAGCAGCATTTTATCTACAGGAATAATGTAATTTGGTATATGTCCACATGCCACCTGCCAATGAAGAAAGAGGGTGTTATTTCTGGGCCTATCAGTAGCCATCTAAACACTCCATGCCCCATCTTTGTCCAGCAAGCACTCTTAGGAACACAGCTGCTCTCATTGGGAAAGCACCAAGCAGCAGCCCTATTAGTGATATAGGGAATCTAAGGGGTTAATAATATTTCTGGTCTCTGGTTGGCCACCTAATATTTATTTCACAGGGTATGCATCAGTGACTATGGGGATGATATAAGTAAGGAGATTATATCTGGGCTTTCTTCAGCCAAAGATCTTTATTAGTCTTATTTAGTAAACAGTAAAATGGACCACGTTTCTAAGCATCAGCAGCCAATCGTGACACATTTTACTTAAAGTAGAACTATGACCTGTCATTAAAACAATAGGGGCATTCATTCTCACAGTTTTGCCTTAGTCCACCAGCAAATTTTTACAAATACCTTGTGGATCCTACCAGTCCACCTCATGCAGTTTTCTGAGATGGGGGTTACAACACTGAAGCAATGCTCCTAAATTCAGAGCAGTGTTGTCACCCTCACCTAGGCTGTGGCTGCTTGCACTATAGTGGAAAGAGAAAATGTTGCAGTGGGTATAGTTATCAACATTGTCACTGCTGATTCACAGGCCTATAGCTTGTCAATCAGCACCTGTCCACACCTACTTTGATGGACTACAATCTCACATTTAGTTTACTAATTTGTAGTGAGATTGTAGTCCATCACAGGAGTGAGCTCGGAGTGGTGACTACGTTACAACACACACAGGGACCATGGGGAACAAAAGTAGCCACCCTCCAGAAGGAAGGACAGTGTCAGCACAAATTTCAGAGATGATTTGAGGATCTACAGCCAAGTGATACACAAATAAGATACATTTTTGTGAATAGTTAAAGTACTTGAATTTATTTTTAACATTTAATTCCTGAGTTTAGTGTCACTTTAAGCTGGGGTGCAGTAGGACTAATAGGTACATTTTCACATCACAATTTAAAAGTACGTTTGCAATTTCTGCAATAAAAATTGTTGAAACTGATGTAGATTAGTCACAAGTTCTCCTCCCTGATAATATACAACCTCCTAGTGCCGCCTGTATTTACTATTAGTACTGTGCAAAACAATGTCTTCAACTCAATGCACTGTGCAGTTTTCAATGTTCCTGATTATTTCAAATCCTTGTGGCACTGAAGCAAAAGCTATGGCAGTGCTGAAAAAATACAGATGGGTTTCTTTCTATATTGTCATACTACAGATCACAGGCAGATGTCAGTATTACACCATTTCATCACATTTAGGACGTGTAGGATATTTCTGCCACTTTATAGTATAGGTCTGTGTTTGACTATTCACCAATGCTATGTTTACAGCTTTAAATAAAAACATTCTATATCACACTGTATATAAATGAATAATTAGATATTACTCATTGTTGGGGATGTGTATATTAAGAGAAATGTTTAGATTGCCATTCCTGATCCCTCCAGATAATAGCAACTACTATCTTATCTCCCCAATATGGATGGGGTGGTCTTAACAGTTCAAGGGGGGACTTGAAGAAATGGTACAACGTATGATAGTATCCAAAAGTCATCCACCTATGGATAGGCTTGCATGAGCCTGTGAACATCTATGCATAGACAGTTTAAGAAAAAATATATTTTCTTTATGTCCTAAAAAGGCTTAATGCAGCATCACATATTTATGTACCAAACAACTGTAGATCTCATTGGGTGACTAAATAGCACACTTGATATAGTCGTTAATTAAAACAGTTCCTTTATTTGTAATCAATAGTAAAGAACAATAGTTATGTCACTTAGATGATCCAGTGCCTTCAATACGTGATGATACACTAATCGTAAGTATGTAGATCAGGAGTTCTGACTTCACTAGCTGCATGCTTGTTCTTTGTCAGTGACTTATAAAGCAATGAAGCAACTGCAATGTCATGACAGGTCAGCAACTAACATTTCAGAAAGTGATCAGGAATGGCAGCTGATGCATTTTTGTATGCACATGCTTTCTTTAGTCCCTGTTCACACCTAAGCATTTTGACGCTCAAAGCTGAGCGCAACAAAACTCTCAACACAAGAAATCCCATTTGTTTCAATGGCCCTGTTCACAACTGGGAGTTTTGTCGCAAGCTGTAAAACACAGAACACTGGAAAAAGTACATGAGCTTTTTTTTTTTTTTTAGCAGATTACAGCACATTTGGCTGCATAGACTTTAATGGAAACACCTGGAAACGTGCGACACAAAAGTTTTGCACATTCCTGTGCGTGTTTTTGCGTGTTTTTTGTGCACATTTAGACATTCCCCAGAATGCATTTCAATCTGCTCAATAAAACGCACGTCTTTGTGTACACGTATCTATCGTGCGCAAAAATGTGCAAAACGTGCTAAACACACTAGACGAGATGCTAAACAAAATGCACGCTAATTTGCGTGAAAACGCTGGCGCCTAGGTGTGAATGGAGCCTAAGACATGAAACACTCACCTTTCCTACTACTCGCAGTCTACCTACTACTACCTAGTACTACCTACTACTCAGTCTCTGTGGTACTGAAGAGAAACTGCCAGTTTAAAGTGTATTCCCACTTTAGAAGTCACATTTGAGAAAACCCTGTTATATGTTATGTGTTCCTACTCACACAGCAAACCAAAATATATATTTAAAAGAAAATATTTGTTACCTTTTAGGAGTGACTTGTCCGTATAGAAAGACTGGGATGTGTGGAAAGTTTTTATCTCATTAACATACAATGCAGAAGCTAGGTTTATGATCCTTGAACCCTTTGTTGGGACTGGCATTGTTCAAATCTATTTGACAAATTTTAATGAAATCAGCCAGCACAGTACAGGTAAGGTTAAACCCCTCACAGTCCCTCCTAGAGGAGAAGCCAAGTAGAAATTGTAGCAAGTAAAAAGCAGTTTAAACTGCAAGAAGCATTTAAAAAATATTTTTAGCTTATGCTATGTGCATGGGAACATGTAATAAATATAAAATAGGTGTTATCCCAATTTGGCTGCAAATGTGGAAATAGACCTTCAAGTAACACAAAAGTCAGGACTTAAATCTTAAAAATGCATTTAAGTACCAATTAACAGAAATGTATCTTATTTGTCCATCATTCAGCTGTGGATCATCAAATCATCCTTGAATTGGTGCTGACACTGTCCTTCCTCCTGTGTGTTGTTTAAGGCCCTGCAGAATCCAACACTTCTAAAGCTGGCCATACACCTTACAATTATCTGCAGATTTGCTATGGTCAGATGTAAAAGGTGCAACAGATTCCTCCATCTACACTTAACTGTGTGGATGGAGTAATCTCCAATCTGTTGCACTTTTTCCCTCTGACCACAGAAAATCTGCAGATAATTGTAAGGTATATGGGCACCTTACGAGTGTCAATTTCCTGGTTCCCCACTGTGCTCAGTGGTTGGCCTGGCAGTCCCTATGTTGTTATTGACACCCCGGGTTCTGCAGGATCCTCAGCCAGTGTTTTCAATTCCCTACTGTGGACATTAGGGAGAGGTGAGTATTCCATGTAATGTTGGGGGCCATTTATTTTAAACATTTATTTTAGTGACATTTAGCATTTTTTTTAGCAAGTAATTTTAATGTCAATAAAATGTAACCTAAAGAAATGTATTGAGGCAGGTCAGTGAGTATTTTAGACAAGTTTAAGACCTATTTATAGATTGTGAGCCTCCAAAGCTCCTCTTGAAATATAAATGGAATTGCAGTCAGATTGCCAAGTTTAAATGATATGGCCATATGCTGGTAATGTCGTCACCTGTATCTAAAGCCAGAACATTTTTATGTAGCAGAGAGCAGTTACTAACCCTGTCAGGTTTTTTCTGCTGTCCATGTGGTGGCTGGGGAGATTTCCTCTCTCTATTTGTCATAGTAACCATTGTCACTGGGACCATATTTGAGGAATAAACTACATTTTAAGTTGTCTTTAGAGGGGATAGAGGGAGGGGAAATCTTCCAATGGTGACACTTGTGATGAAAACAGTCTTAGAGAGGATTTTCCTTATCTTTTATCTTGCTTTCTGTTATGTCTTTTGTATAGGAAGTAACAGGAAATCTCCCTAATGGGATAATGGTGAACAAAAAACTTGACAGGGGTTTTAACTAGGGTTGCACAGATACCAAGTACAGTACTCGGTACAAGTACATATACCAATACTTTTGAGCTCCAAGAGTAGACTAGAGAAAAATTAAAAAATTAGGAGGCAGCTGTCATTTGTAAGGAGCACACGGAGCTCCTGGGATTTGTACATCTCTGTTTTAATGTATGATTTTGTTTTTATAAATAGAAATAAAGGGATGTACAGACACCAGTTTTGCGAGTACGAGTACTGGTACTTGCCGAGTACTTACAAGTATGAGTACTGATACATTTTTGTTTATTGTCATGTGACAGTTTTTTCTAAATCAATACAGACGAATGATTTCAGGACAGTGGGGGAGTGCCAGAGCCAGGTCCCAGCTGCAACCGCTGCAACCCTGGTAGTTCTCATGAAAATGCCAAGTATCGGCACTGGTACTCGAAAAGTATCTGTGCATCCCTAGTTTTAACTATTCCCTAATCTAAACTTTTGGCTTTCAATAGATTGCTGGTCTCACAGCTGGAGTTCTGGTCTTGCTGCTAGATTGCTGGTCTCACAGCTGGAGTTCTGGTCTTGCTGCTAGATTGCTGGTCTCACTGCTGGAGTTCTGGTCTTGCTGCTTGATTGCTGGGCTCACTGCTGGAGTTCTGATTTTGCAGCAAGTGTGCTGATCTCACTGCTAGAATGCTAGTTTCATTGCTGGAGCTCCGATCTTACTGCAAGGGAGCTGGTTCCATCAAATGAGTACTGGAGACCCTGCTGTAGTCCTCATAGCTCTACTGAAGTGTTATTCTCCCTGCTAGAGTGCTGATCTCACTGTTGTAGTGTTGGTCACTCTGCTGTAGTTCTGGTCACATTAGTGCAATGTTGGTCCATCTACTGGAGAGCTAATCGGCTAATGCCAAAGTGTTAGTCTAAATACTACAGTACTCTTCTAGTCTCTTTGCTAGTGTGCTGGTCTACCTTCTAAGGAACTGTTCTCCCTGCTGGAATGCCTGTATGTGTGCTGCAGCGCTGATCTCATTGCTCGAGTACTGGTCACACATCTGGAGTACTGGTGTCACTTCTGGAGTGCTGATTTCACTGCTAGAATGCTGATTTCACTGATAGAATGCTGGTGCCACTGCTAGAGTGCTAGTCTCACTGCTAGAGTGCTGGTCTCACTGCTAGGGTGCTGGTCTCACTGCTAGAATGCTGGCCTCACTGCTAGAGTGCTGGTTTCACTGCTAGAGTGCTGGTTTCACTGCTAGAGTGCTGGTTTCACTGCTAGGGTGCTAGTCTCACTGCTAGAATGCTGGCCTCACTGCTAGAGTGCTGGTTTCACTGCTAGAGTGCTGGTTTCACTGCTAGGGTGCTGGTCTCACTGCTAGGGTGCTGGTTTCACTGCTAGGGTGCTGGTCTCACTGCTAGGGTGCTGGTCTGACTGCTAGGGTTCCGGTCTGACTGCTAGGGTTCCGGTCTCACTGCTAGAGTGCTGGTCTCACTGCTAGGGTGCTGGTCTCACTGCTAGGGTCCTGGTATCATTAGTAGTGTTGAGCTCATTGCTGGTGTTGCACTTACTGCTAGAGTGCTGGGCTTACTACTAGATTGTTGGTCTCTATTCAAAGTACAGTAGCTGATCTCATAATATATATGCTTTACTAAGTACATAAATTGTATTCATTTTTGGAATTAACACATGTTTGAAGTATGTACAGTAACAAATGCTATGAAGCTTTATACATGTTTCTCTTTTATACATAAATGAGAAGCAGTTAGCATATTCAGGAGCATCAAGTGGACTGATATCGTAATATCTTTCCCCGCTGAGGAAGAGGTACTGGTTTTATCTTGCTATAGCAGCAGGACCAGCCCTATAGATATATAGCCCTAAATAACTATAAAGAGCTCAGACCTGACCTTTTGAGACCAGATCTGTGCTGGGCTGTAAAGCAAACAGACCATAGAGACAAGGAGATGGAAGAGAGATGAGCTCATTAGTCGGCTGTTGCTCCTTCACCATCCAGTCACAGGCTATAGGCAGGAATGTGACCGTACTGTGCTGAGTAACTGCAGTAAAGAAAAGTGAGGTCATCAAACTGGCTGCACAAAACTATAAATCCTTTGCCAGTTAAAATAGCTCCTATAGCTGTGTGATTAGCTGCCTGCCTGGAGTTTAGCTTTGAGCACCAAATTGAGTGTTTTATCAGTGCAGAAAATGCAAAGCCTTAAACATAAATCTACACAAGATGAATTAAGCCTCTAAAGCTATTTACATATATCAGCAGTAAAGTGTAATGTGTATTCACAAGTCAATATAGTATACCATTTTCTTCCACTTCAGTTCAAGTCTAATTCTGCTATTTACATAAGCAAAACATCTGTTCTGCAAATTAAGCGCGAGCTGTGATGTACTGTATATGATTCAGTATGACACTAAATATAAAGATTATAAATTTGAATCACGGATTGCATGTCAAGTTTGGCACCATAATATCCATTCACAGAACAGTTTTATCTCTGCCAATTATTAAATTTGTATTAGCAGAACATAATAAGTTTGCTTTTAGCATCAATAGATTTATTTTGTATCACAGATCCCTTTTAGGGAGCTATACCATAAGGAATACATCCTTTTCTTTTGATATATTCTGATAATATCTACAAGTATAGTACCAGCAGTAAATAAGAAGCACAATGGAGTAGAGTTATAAACATCTGATGCTCTATTTTCATAAAGAGAAATTGTAGTGTAAATAACATTTAGCACAAGAGAAGGAGACAACATTTCTACTCTTATGTATAATGCTTGAAAGGATTACGATGTATACAGGGATACAATTAAAAACTATGGGGTCTATTCACTAAGCTGCCGTAGGCAGCCGAGTGAATGACCGACCTGAAGTGAAGGGAGCCGAACACTGTTCGGCTATTCACTTCAGGCTGGTACGGCTGATTTCAGCCGTACATCGGCCTGCTTCGCGTGGCTTCGGGTCGGCCGAACATGCTCAGCATGTTCGGCCAAACCAGGTACGTTGATCTCTCAGCAAGTGACCGGAGCCAGCCGTAAGATCACGGCTGGCTCCGCCCAGCTGTCAGAAGCAGGCTGTCGTGCAGCTTCGTGAATAGACCCCTATGTTGTTTTCTTGACTGTAAAATAAATGAATACATTTTAAAGTATATTTGCAGCTTTGTATAGAATGGGAGAATGGGAAAGGGTTAGTTACTCTTGAAGTTCTTTATGTCTGTGTCCTCACTTGGAGACTTCCTCTTTTTCCCTGTCCCAAAGACCACACAAGAGGTTAGGGGAATTTGTATCAATAGGGAAATAGACATTGATGAAAATCTGGCAGAGGTTTAGATGTTCTTAATTTCTGTCCCAATAATTACACTAGAAATTGAAGGGAAATCTCCCCCCTAGAATCTCCCCAACTGAGCTGGAGTTTAACCTTAAAGGACAATATTCAATAGACATACATTTAGGGCTTATTCACACTAGCTCCGCAGTGAAATGATTTTTTACTAGAGTCCGATGGGTGACAGCAGTCATCCGCAGTGTCTTTTGTTGCTAAAACATTTTCCTTTTTTTCCTTTGCTTAACTTTATTTGGAGTGTAGAACATGTACAGTCTATTCATGTCTCTGCACAGCAGTGCTTTATGTTGCATTGTGGTGCCATGACATCTAGTGGCAGCCAATGCGCTGCAAACATTTTTTGTATTTCTTGTTGTGTAAATCGGGCATATGGAAAACAATTGCTTTCTATGTGTCTACGGGTGACCGATGTTGATCTAATGCTGAAAAACTCCAGTCACTGCTGAATGTGTGGACAAACACTAAAATTAGTCCAATAAAGCTTTTGCATTTTTAGGTAGTATTTGTAATGTATCTCTGGAGGTATCTAAATGGGTGCACACGGATATCCATTGTACAAAACACGTGCTCAGATTCATGACTGCTACCCACAAGCACTGCAGTGCTCCGGGCCTTGGAAATAACACCATAGGTTTTTTTTGTATCAGTATTTTCTTGTTCTTGTTAATAAGCCTTTAGCAATTGATTTCAGATAAGAGAATAGAAGGCATCAAAGCTATGAATTACAGAGTGAGTCAATAAAGATTTGTTGCTCTGCAGTTCTTAGACAGATATATTGTTATACAGGAGTATATTTCAATTGTAGGCTCACGGAAAAGCTAAATCTAAATCATGCCATGGCTTTAACAGTTATGACCTATAGACTAGTGGCTGGTTTTCTATAGTGTACCATGTTCTGCTGAGGTATCTGATTTAGATTTTTATTTTTAGCCATAAAGTTTACTTGCCGAACTGATAAGGATGTATTTGTTGGCAAACACACATTATCTGACCAAAGGTGTTGTTATATCACTGACAGAGAGAATCTGATAATATCATAAGTTAGATTGCCAGAAAGCATGATACTTGATAGTAATCTAATTATAGCTGAATACATTATTATTGGCCATGTTTAAAATGCATTCAAAGGACCTATGAGCAGCATACTATGATACAAAACTCAGTACCGTCCATAAGCATTGGGAATGATTTAATAAGGATAAGGATTGTACACATGCTCTAGCATTGGTGTGAACTTGGCCAAACAATCTAATCTTATTCTAACAGTATATATGCACTGGTGTGTACACATCAATTGATACATTCATAAATTTACTATTAAATGTTGTTTTCTGGGCAGTGTAGGATCCAGCATTCAAATGAAGGCCAGTGGTAGCATGCCTAAAATGAAAATGGGATTATTGCTACTATTTTTAGAGCTGTCTTCCATCTGTTATTTATTTATTTTGCCCATGCATTTAAAACTACTCTCCAGGTTGCCCCTACTAACTAATTGCTGGTATAAAAGATAAACAGCCCTACCTAGATACCCCTTTTACTTACCTAAATCTGCAGTCATGTGACATTGGAGCCATAAGTCTTCTCTCATCTTCTGTTCATAGGAGGTGGGGTCCATAGTAACAGGCGGCGGGAGGGGAGGTGAGTCACAGGAGGCGTGTGTGTGTGTCACAAGCCCCGCCCCCTGCAGTGCACACATCGAAACTCCCTGGCAGCGGTCCTCTGGCTGGGTAAGTCCGAGCGCGGGGGGGATCGATTGTGTACTGCTCTTTTTCATGTCTTTTTCAATATTTGAGTACCTAGCCATACCCGTTGATCTTTCCTATTGCCATTGATTGATTATAGAAGCACTGATCTGTATGTCACCCGCTGCTGAGGAGTTATTAGTAAAAATTACTTTTGCAATGGAAGGTGGAGCAAACAGATCAATCAGTGTTAATACCCATGAATTGTTTTAAAACAGGCCTTTGTGACCCGTTTAACCCCTTCAGGGGCCTCTGATGAGCTGCTAGACAGAAGCCATGAAGCTCCCAACTGACAATAAAGGGTACATCACTGATTGATCTGTGATTATGGCAATTAATGAGTGCAAGTCTGTGGAAGATGCTTCCCTGGTGTACAGAAGGAGATGTGACAGCACCCTGTACACTGATAGGGAATCCTGCTCAAGTTTAAATTAAGGCTACAGTCATGTGATGCATCAATTCATGCATTGCGTGATTTGGATGTGACAAACCCAAGAAAACATGGGAGATGGAGGAGGCACGGGCACTAGAATGGGGAAGATAAACAACCGTGACATCCTACAGCGGTTACACACACTACAACAGGCAGTTAATAAAGGCAGTGGTTACAATGTTTCCCAATCTAGTCATTATTTAGGTAATGACACCCACTCGAGAGAGGGGTTTGATTAAACATACATTAGGCTCAAAGCTTTAACACGAGGATTAGGCTAGACTCACACTTTCTGATTTGGGGTTCTTGCGACAGGAACTTATGCATTCCTGCCACAGGAATCCCAAATGTCAAGTTTACATGCGGCTGCTGTCACCCATTCAAGCTAGTGACCGGGTGACAGCGGCCACATTTGTAAGAGGCAGCCTGCATGTAATCATGTGTGATATGATTACATGTGGTTGGGAATAGATCACTATACTTGGACGCACAATAGGGACAGTGTGATTCCTGCGGCGGGAATCCATAGGTTCCTGTCGCAAGAATCCCAAAACACAAATTCTGAGTGTAGCCTAATCCTTGTGTTAAAGCTTTTAGCCTAATGTATGTTTAATGTTTTTTAACCCTCTCTTGAGTTTTCACATGCCCACTGCATGTTTTAGGTAGCACCTAAATAATGACTAGAATGGGGAATTCATTAACTTGAACAGGTGACAGCGGGCAAATCTAAATGGGAGATTTGGGATTCCTGCCATAGGAATCCGCAGGTTCCTGTCACAGGAATCCCAGATTGCATAATGTGAATGAGGCCTAAGGCTCCCTATTTTAGCTGAGTGACTGTAAATTTCAAATTCCATTGGACTCAACTAAAAATATATATTTTTAAAAATAAGTATACTGGTCCTGGTGTATTAGCTTTGTGAATTTAGCCTAATGAGATCACATTTCATCTATTGGCCTTATCCAGTAAAGAGCAAAAACAGTGTATGAACACATCATCAAAAACAGAAGTAATACCAGTTTTTGAAATGTCTAATTTAATAATACCAGTGCCCATTAGGTCGATCGCGATCTACCAGTCGATCGCAAAGTGAACACTGGTAGATTGCGATCCGCTCACTGACCTGAGCTACCTCCTGCTGTGCTAGTGCAGCTGAATGTGTCAAATGCTGCAGACAGGAAGGGGCGAGACACCTCTCCCCGTGTGCAGCGTCAGCCACATTTGGCCACACGAGCACCGCGGGAGGACAGTACAGCGCACGTGAGAGAAGAGCTGGGAAGCTGCTGCAGAGCAGGTTAGAAAAGACAGCAAGGAGAGAGAAGAGAGAGCAGAGAGAACAGAGACAGCAGAGAGAGAGAAGAGACAGCAGAGAGAGAGAGAGCGAAGAGACAGCAGAGAGAGAGAAGAGACCTGAGAGAGAGGAGACCGCAGAGAGACAAAATAGACTGCAGAGAGAGAGGGAGAGAAGAGACAGCATTGAGAGAGAAAGAGAGAGACGGGGGAGAGCGAGGAGAGAGACAGAGCGCGAGGGGAGAGAAAGAAGAGACAGCCAAGAGACAGGGCCGGTTTACACTACAAAGTCTGCATTCCAGAGTGGTCGGCCTCTGGAACGCAAGCCGTTCGGCTCCCTGCATTCAGGGGTGGGAGGGGGCATGGCGGTGCATTGAACTCAATGGCACCACAGCCACGCCTCCCACCCGCAGTGCGTTTGACCGCACCAGGAATGCAGGCACATTAGTGCCTGCGTTCCGGTCCAGTGGGATCTGCAAAAATACAGCTTGCAGCATTTTTGCAGATCGCACTGGACTGGAACACAGGCACTAATGTGCCTGCGTTCCGGGTGCGGGCGATCACACTGCGGACGGGGGGCATGGCTGCAGTGCCATTGACTTCAATGCACCGCCACGCCCCCTCCCGCCCCTGAACGCAGGGAGTCGGCTGGCTCGTGTTCTAGTGCGTTCCAGAGGCCGAACACTCTGGAACGCAGACTTTGTGGTGTGAGCCAGTCCACAAAGAGACGGCTACATTTCTGTCTTCCTGGGGAAACAAAGAAAAGTTTTCTCCCTATTAAATTTCCACACATCTGAGCTTTTACCAACTGAACATAGGTCTACTGTACTACGGTATATAGAGGAAATATAGGTGAAAATGTGTTTGGTGGTATAGAGACAAATTTCAAGACCAGAAAGAGCACTGATTCCCAAGCTCAAACATTTAATAAATGTCATATCATTTTTGTATTTTGCTGATAATGTGTATGCTCAATGAAAGTGTATTTTTTTATTGCAGAGCTATGAAACATTTACAGAAAATATAAAAGAATCAAAAGGAGTTAAATAGGAACAACTTTATTAAAAACTAAATTCACAAATGTATGTTTGAAACTAACATTATGCCCAGATCAATTCTGTGATTTGCACATGGGTACTAACCAAAATAATATATTGTTTTGATGTATTAAATTAAATGACGCCAGCAAACAGTGTTTAAAGACTTCATTCAAAAATGTAATTGTGATACACAAAGAAGGAACTGGCTGTCAAATTGGGCAGCATCGCCTAAACTGGGTGCCTGTTCTACCTGACATATAGGAGTAACTACTGGGCACTGGAAATTTGCAAATACATTCTGTGCAGTTATGATCAATGATGATGATAATGTAACAGTGCTGAGTGACTGCAGCTCCAAATGCATTGTGGTTAATGATGACTAGTGGTGGTACTAAGTTGCACTAAGGCATAGGTCGACACTGGTGAAATAAAAAAAAGCAGACAGCTATGTGAATAATATGCTTTTATGTGACATAACTTTGCCTGAATGGTTGTAGGAAGGAATGAGAAGCCACAGAGGAGAGTGGGAGGACACAAAAGGCAACATAAGGATGTCGACTGAAGGTCACCTGGAACTGAAATGGCATAAAATCTGTGCCATAATTAGGAAATATATACTCAAATCAGTATCTAGCAAATCACTGCGCTCTGGGTCCACTCCTGGTTGGCGCAAATCAGTTCACTCATCTCTCCTTAGGGTCTTAGTACTGCATTAAGAACATTACCAGCTGTGACACAGTTTGCATTAAAACCCAGACAAATCTACAGTAACAGATTAAAAAGAAAGAACAGATCATCAGATGTTCTCATTTCAAAATTTGTACAACTGTCTGGGTTTTAGCCATATAGCGGTCTGTACTTTTAGCTAAAATAACAGTGACCTGGGTAAGAACAGTTTAAGATATAAAAAAAAAGATGACCTGGTAGAAATACAAGCCAATGAAACATTATATTTTGATATTGAGAATACTGCGTGTTTCCAGTGCGTGTTTATTTTTATAAACATTTTAGATAGACATTTAGACAGTTTGACAGGTTTAAGTAGTAAGCATTTTTTGTAAATTTTATTAAAAAACTAAAATAGATGGAATTGCGTGATATCAGATTTGTATAAATAATACGTTGAAGGCTGAAAGGTGAAATGGTCCTGAAAGTTTGTGTGATAGTACAAAACAAAAAAATTAAAAAATACTTTTCTGCTCTGTGACTTAATGAAGGTCGGCTCCGAGGAAATATTAAAAAGTATAGTAGGTTTGTTAGCTATAAAACCATCCATGCACAGTCGAAGGTAAATGGACTTTTCCTATTATTATAATTGCATATGGAATAACAAAAAGATAATGGGACATGTTAATATAAATTCTGCGCCTTTCACACACATCAAAAGTCCAATTGGTGAACAAATATTAATTTTGATTTTATTATTGTGATTTTACATAAGATCAACTTTGATATGACTTTGACATTCATACATGCTTCCGGTACCATATGTTCATAATACAATTTTTTTTTAAAATTATGAAGGTTTTCCATGTAATGGCTACTCTAATTTCAGACAGAGTCACCAACATCCTTGTTGAATTAGCACTATGAAAAATCAATTACGGAATAAACTATGGAGTGCATTGTATTGCCAGCTGTGTGGAGCTTGAATTAGAAGTGTTTTGTTCAGTAATGCGACTACTTCAAAAGAAGCACTAGAAGATAGAGTTGTTCATTGACTTACACTGAAATAAAGCATTGTAAGGTTCGCTACTAAACAGTAAGTGTTAAACTTATATAATAAGCAAATTAGGTTTCCACCAGGTAACGTACATACATTGTATTATTAAAACTATAAACAAAAGCATTATTTCAGAAACATTAATCATGCTAAGAATATTATTTATGGGGCCTAAACAGTGTTATGCCATTAATGGAATTTCTAGTTATATTATTCTAAAACAATAAATAAAATTCCAAAACCAAGATATTTTCTAAATAACATTCTAAGGAAGTATGAGATGAATCAAGGACCCCGTTAAATCATTATATGCTGCCGTGAACCTACAGTATCTATAACTACACCATTCAGATCTGGCCCATATAACCTCTTTTCCCCAGCATTATTGGAAAGTCCAAAAGGTCATAGCCAGCGATGAGCAGCCAATCTGCTGGTTTCAATACCTGACCACGATTATTCTGATGTAAGGATATGCTGGGCCACTTTGTTTTTTGGTTTTTAATACGTTTTTTTAAGTTAAATAGGCATTAATATATCTTCCACCCAACACTCTAAGCATACATACTGGTATCTACATAGGCCTTGAGGATCAGTTGATGTTTCAAATATAACCATCAGACCACCAATCCAGTGCAAGAGAAAATCTGCATCAGGGAAACAGATAACAATAAAAAAGCTGACTCAGGTTTTAGAATTTTTCTACCTAACCTAAAAAAATAATTTAACTTCCATCTTTGTTGCTGTTAGACAGATTTCCTGTCTCTTCCCTTCAGTCTCCAATCGCTGTAAAAGCTGAAGAGAGCTCTAAGCCTTCCCCACTCTACCCAAAACTAAAAAAAAAAAAATATTAGCAAAATGTGAGCTATTAATCGTTCATAGGAAAATTTGTGAAAGGCCTGCTGCCTAGTGTATCAATAAATGAATTAGCATGGAGACTGGTACAGGAGATTCTCCCAGAATTCTTAGTCAGTTGTCAAAGTTAAAATTCCCATGACAGAGCCACAGGATTGGAAATGTTGTACTGCAGTTAGACAGATATATACATGAGGAAACTGCTTTCCTACACTCTCTGCAAGGAATATGGCTGTATCTTCTAATATAGTAGTAAATTGTGGTTGCAGTCTTTTATAACATGTCAGTCTCTTGTTGCAGTTGTATCTATAAAAGTAGGAAGAAGTGAATCTGCTCAGGTTCAAATAGCGGTGGGTTTGTCAAATCCCAAGTGAGGTCTATAGGGGGCAAATGTGCATACAAAATTTTGTTCATTTTTTTTATTACTGAGCCACAAGCGAAAGTGTCCCATAGACAAACATAAACTTCAAGACAAAGCCTTTGCCCAGTTGTTGATTTCAGCAGTACAACGTTTAATTGGAAAAATATCAGAGTTGTTGGGACTGAGCAATGCACTAATGTTCACTGTAAACTTCATCCTGCAGATTGTGGCCAGTAGCTACTATCTTTGTGGCACCACTAGTTGGTGTTAGACTGGCTGACCCAGGAGTGGAGGAACTGTTGGCTGTTTGCTTCACCCAAATGAGTGCATGCTGCACTGCTCTCTGCAGCACAGTGGCTCAGGCTGCAGATAAAAAAATTGGAACAGCCAGTCAGGATTGCACGAAAGAAAACCGAGCAGACATTGGCAGAGACACTGAGGTAAGTAGGACCTAAAGTGACAGTGTGACACCCACCCTGCCCTGGTCAGTAGCATTGTAGTACAGAGTAATGCTAAAGGGAGGTCAGGAGGTTCTGTGGAATGGTATATAGAGGCTTTAGAAGATTGGGGGCCCTGGGGAATTGCCCAGTTTGCTCCCCCTTGAATGACAGCCCTGCACACAGTTGTAGGCTGCATTTCATGTAATGGGAGAAAGAAGGTGGGAAAGGTACTGTATAACACAAATGGCAGATCCCAAGCAAATACACCTGCTATCTGCTTAGCGCAAACCCCAGTAGCTGACAATCCATTTCCAAACCAAGTGTACTATACACTGCTTTTATTTTTTTTGTAAATACAGGTGTTTCAAAAGAATAATGTTACTGTGTTATACTTTAGAGCTGACCGTCTCCTTACAAAATCAGTGTGCTTAACAGCTGCACTTAGTAAAGTGTATGTACAGGTATGGAAAGGTTAAAACTCCTATCAGTTTTTTTTAGGATATTGTCCCACTGTGGAGAGTTATCTTCGATTTGTGTCCTAGAGATACAACAGGAAATGAAGGGAAGTGAAGGGTATTCCTGTCTTAGACAGTTGTTACTGAAATATTTGTCCCCATTGAAAGATTTCCTCTCATCTCTTGCTCTGGTGACAACTTTATAATTTTGGATTTCCCCTCACTTTCTATTTCAGTGACAGTTATCACCATCACAAGGAGAGGGATGAATCTCCCCAGAAAGATCAATAGAGGGGTGGATCTCCTCGGTGGAGAGCAATAAAGACTGCATTTAAATACACTTTAAGAAAAAGAAGAGGTGTGTTTTCACAAAATACATTGCTGGTTTAGGCCAAAGAGCTGACAGTCTATCCACACTCAGTGTACAAAAATTCTCACTTATTAGGAAATATGGAGGTGTTTTTATACAAAATACATTGGTGGGAAATGATCAAAACTGGAGCAGACAAAATCTGGAGCAGTTGCCCATCCTGGTTGTTTGCTCCAGTTTTGATAAATTACCCTCATTGCTGTTTTAGACCTAAGAACTGAAAATGTATTTCCAAAGTATGTACTATAGGTTGCAGTTCGAAGACAAACAAATGTGTTTCCAGGGACCACAAGTTGTCTTTTAAGGAATGGTCAGATCTACTCTAAGGTTTTAACATCTCCCCAGAATATGCTCCACATCCTGGTTCTGATGGAGTCACATTTCTCACACTGTGGCTAAATGAGTGCATCTAAGCTGCCGCACCATCTGTAAGTAGTACAAGAACTGTACAATGACTGCCACTAATGATATACCGTATTTTTCGCTCCATAAGACGCACTTTTTTCCCCCCAAAAGGAGGGGGAAATGTGCCTGCGTCTTATGGAGCGAATCCCGACGCCCGAGACATGCAGTTTCGGGCGCCGGGCGAGTAGTAGGAGCCACTGCTCGTTTAATACGAGTGATCTAATGAGATCACTCGTATTAAAGCTGAGCAGCAGCGCGCGCAGATCGAGTTCAGCAGTAGGAGCCACTGCTCGTTTAATACTAGTGATCTAATGAGATCACTCGTATTAAAACCGAGCAGCGGCGGCGATCGAGTTCAGCAGTAGGAGCCACTGCTCGTTTAATACGAGTGATCTAATGAGATCACTCGTATTAAAACCGAGCAGCGGCGACGATCGAGATCACCATAGAGCAGACGAAGAACGGATGTTCCTCGTCTGCTCTGTGTGATCACTGAGACCGCGGCGCGGCGTCACCTGTCTCAGCGGTCACTAACTGCAGCTTGTGTCACAGCTTCTGTCATAGAAGCTGTGACAGAAGCTACAGTCTGTCGAGTGCTCCATAAGATGCGCCGGACCTCCCTGCGTCCTATGGTACGGTGCGTCTTATGGACCGCAAAATACGGTATATGTTAATGTTTACCATTTCTTTAAATTATACTTATTGCCAAAACATATTTTCTTTAGTTTTGGCAATAGTAGGAAAGGATTGGAACTCCTATCAGGTTATTTTTGCTCACTATGTGGTGCTAGGGGAGATTTCCCTTCACCTCTACACTTCCCTTCACCTTGTGTTGGAGACACAACAGGAAATTAGATGAAATCTCTCCAACATGAGGGGAATTCCATCTGTCCCCATTAAAAAATGTCCCCTCACCTCTTGCTCTCTTAAAACTCTAAAATGTAGGCTGTCTACTCACTTTCTATGTCGGTGACATTATCACCAGGAACAATAGAGGGATGAATCTTCTCAGTATGGACACAGCTGGCAATACAAATTTGGTATATCCATATATGTATGCCTTTAAATTGCACTTTAATTACACTTAGTAAAAAACAAGCTAATCCTATTTTAAAAACATTTATTTTCAAATAGTTGTTCATCAAATTAACTCTTTGCCACGGTGAATGCCAAGGCATGGTCAACCATAATCACGCTTGTCTTACTTACAGCTGTTGATTGTGATAGTGAGCCAATCAATATATTTGTCTTTGACAGTCAATGACAAGGAAAAGTTACTTCACAGCTAGAAGAGCACATTACATCAATTTATTTACAGCTCAAGGTTGAAATGAATGGATGATAGAAACGCAATGTGTTCAGTCTTTTATACATTTTATGTTAGTTTAGGGGAAGGTAGAATAAACCTTATAGTCTGTCAGTTAAAGTCATATTAAACTCTGTCTTTTTTTATAATTAATCCAGATCAAACGTATACATTGCCCAGCAAAGTATTTCTTTTTTTTTTTGCCCAAGCTCTTACAGTTATCATGTTTCTGAACAGCTGGCTCCAACTTCCTGTCCAGTACAAGATCACAAGGGACAGAGCAGTCTTCATCAGCCATCCAACTACTAGAAGGAAGAAGGGAGGAGGGAGAAACAGAGTGGCGTGCCGTGCTGTGTCTGTGTGTTTGCGGAGACACACACAGATTACTAGCACACACAAGGGTGGCTCCATAGGACCCTGCAATGGCAAAGGATCCACCCTAAAACAGGATATAAGGGCCAGTGCTGAGGGGACCAGCTGATTCTGCAGGAAACTAAAAAATGTAAACATCAAGGAGCAGCATCCCTTGTAATTGATTTATTCAGCATTGGAAATAGCTTAAAAACCTTCTGACTTTAATATCACTTTAAGTCTTGCTCTGAGATAGAAAGCACCGAAATATCCTTAAAAAATGCTTAAGCAACTTGTGACTTTTTATATTATACAATATGCAAAATGATATTACTCTCTTATATTGGTGATCAGTGCAGTGACCCCTTATGTTGATGATCAGTGGTGAAGTGCTCCTTAGCTTGATGGTCAATGATGAAGATCCCCTTTTCCCTTGATCAATGCGAACTAAACAAATCCTTGAGCCCTCGTTCACACCTGAACGTTTTGTAGCGCATTCTACGCTCGACGAACGCTCTACAAAACGCTCAAAAAAATAAATCCCATTGTATTCAATGGTCTCGTTCCCACCTTGGCGTATTTCCGCCCGTCCCTAATGCGCTACAAAACGGCCAACGCCTGAAAAGGTACATGTACTACTTTGGGCCGTTTTGTTGCGCGTTTCCATTGGGATACAGCCAAGTAGCCTTTAGCCTTTTTTTTTGCGCGAATCGGTAAAAAAACACACGACAGACGCGCATATGCAATACGCCTAGGTGTGAACGAGACCTTAGGGTAACTCTTACTTACTTAAAGTGACATTAAACCCTCAGATTTTTTAACATAAAACAATACTGTAATGTGCGCCTTACTGTAATCCATGGTTGTTTCCCTTCTCTTTGCTGCTCTTCCTTTTAAATCTGTATCTCTTCTCATGCTGGGCAGAACTTCTGTTTTGCAGCAGACTGCCTTGTCTCAGGAATGGATATATGGTGTCTGTGTGTAGGTTCACAACCTGAGCCAGCACTACAGGAAGAGGCACTCAGCTGCAAAGGGAAGTTCTCCCCCAGCATGAGAAGAGATAAGGATTTAAAAGGAAGAGCAGCAAAGAGAAGGGAAATTACCATGTATTACAGTAAGGCACACATTACAGTATTGGTTTATGTTAAAAAATCTGAGGGTTTAATGTCACTTTAAGAGGGGAGAGGCCCTGCTGCTCCCATATCACTGGCTTTTCTGAGCAATGTCTGTGCCAGGAGATGAATTGAAGATCACTCTGCCCAGCACTGCCTACAAGCCTATTAGGTCCAATTAACAGGGTCTTGTGACAACCATGCACTTAGAAAGTGCAACTATGACTGAATGTTCTGTGTTTTCCACATAGACACTCCAGCACTGGCGGTACCTTCTGTTATTGTCTCCCTCTAATTGGAATTTCCCCTTACCTTAGTAAATGAGGTGAAGTTTTTTGTTATACATGATTGGGTACTCTTTTAAAAGTGAATGTTTACCACATTCACTAATCTAAGGGAATCTAATCTAAGGGAAAAATCCCAAGCCTGGTTTAAGATTAGCCTATTCATATGCAGGATTTCATAATACCCTTACTTGGTCTTACTTGGTATGCTTAAATTATAAATTGCTTCATGTCCAAGTGCTATTTTCTTGGTGACAAATTATTTTTAATGCACTAATAGTTGTATTATCACTACGGTGAACGCATTCACATTCTTGTCTAAATGCTTTGAAAAGTCCATAGATTCCTTTTGACATGAACTTTCCACCCAATACTTACACTATGTTTCACACGTTTTTTGGGAAAGAAAAATGCAGTGAACATTTTGTGAAATTTCCCTTTATCTAGCAAATCTATACTATATGCATTACAAGTGTTGAATATCAAAGACTATAATAATTTCCTTTTGCTCTGTAACCTCTGTCTGATGAAAATAAATACATTCCTATCTTATATCTGCAGTCGATTGCATTAGAAATAGTATTACATATACCTCATGGGCAATGTACCTTAAAATGTAGATCATATGACTTCCAGCATGAAGTGGAAATGAGTTTCAGCTGCATTTTCAAACGCAGATGTATTTTTGTGATAGACATTAGTGAAAAGTACAAACCAATTTATACCATAGGCATTTCCCTATGGCTAAGAGGGTAGATAAATTGACTCAAACTGACTATCATTAACTGGTATTTGCTGACTTCAGAGCAGAGATGTAGGAAGTTCTAAAACAAGCAATTATATAGACTCTTTTCTGGATACATTCCAGTATCAGAATAGCGAGAAACTATCAATACAAATAGCGCACGGATTAATCAGTAATAACCTTACACAATTACTTTTTACTGGTTAGCGGCTACAATGAACCAGGATATCATTACATTTAACTATATATTTGTCCTTTTAGGAGATGGCTTTCTTTTCTTTCTCCATTATGTACTTGTCAGAGGCTTCATTATTGTACAATTTAAATATATCTTACAATGCATGAAGTTTAACGTACACCCATCAGTAAAATAAAATGGCTCCAGTATTGAAAAGTAAATACCCATTGGTGTCTATTATGGGTGGCCTCATTGGCCAATGTTTGAAGCGGACAGGCTAGCTCTCAACATTTCCTAGAAATTGCATTTGAAAGCTCCACAGGATTTGGGGCTCTTAGGGAGCTAGAGAAGATAGAGCTATGTGCAATCACTGCTAGGAGTCTGCTTTTTAGTCCTGGTGTCTGTTTAGCTAGGTAATCATACTCACAGGTGCACTTTAATACATGTCTACAAGTTTAATCACATAGTAACTTATTTCATCCATAAAAGTGTCCTCATTGGACTTCCTAACTTTGACTTCCATTGCCTCCTGTTTAGAACACCATAGGGTTAATTTACTTAAGGCTAATAGACTGTTCACTTTGCAAGGGAATTTGCAATTTACGGGCAAAGTTTCCCTTAGCTTAGTGATTATGGTGAAAGGCCTGTGTACACTCCGACAGGTCAGTTTGGAGCTTAGATAGGAATTTCTTTTCCTGGCTCTGTAGGCCAAATCAACTAGTTGAAGAGTAAGTAAATGTGAGTAAATGCTGCTGGGGAGGATTGGATTTAGGGACTCTTTTAATCTGTGCATGGGCAAAGGAAAGGGTCATTTAATGTAGAATTGGGGTGGAAATGATTAGACAGGCTGGAGAACTTTTGTTTAGTTTAGTGTTTTTGTGGTATGCAGGTATAATCAACATTTTTTTTAATTTCAGCATTTTTAGTACATCAAAAATAAAAAAATACACAAGTTAAGTATCAAAATATAAATATCTTTATAAATAATATAAAAAACATAAAATATATGAGTTAAAATTCCAATCAAATCTTAAAAATGTTCACATCCCAAAGAAACAAGTGGAAGTATTTTTCATCAAACTAGTGGAAGCTAACTTAAATATCTCTGCACACCAAATAAGTCCTTTAGCCCTTTACTGTCATGTTGACCCTCTTGTTTCAATTCTTTTTGAGGCACTGACCCAGAACAAGTATGTAAATGTGGGATTTTGGCTTAGAAAGTATCAAAGCTATTGGATTGGTGTGAAAGCCAGGAATTAGCAGCTTCAGGAAGACTTCAGCAAGGGTAGCCTACATCTTTCTCTTACCTTATGACTGACTATCACCTTGTTCATTCCTTGGCTATTATTCTCTCTTTGAGACTTTGTTTGGTTTGCTTTTTGTTCCCTAGTTTTGGCTGGAGTTCATAAATATTAAAGGAGAACTATGGGGTTAGGGCTTTTCCCCATAGTTCTCCTAAGGGTAACGGGAGGACACAAACTAGTGTCCTCCCATCACCCAAAGCTCAGTATAGCGTGAGCTACAGCTCGCGCTATACTGAGACGCCGGAATGGATCCCGACAATTATGTCTGGATCCACCCAGCTGTGTGAGTGACAGCTGGCTCTGCCTATCTAGAGGCAGAGCCAGCTGTACCCGCCCCTCCCCCATCCGTTCCGTCAGTCAGCGCTGGAGGATCGGACAGGGGAGGGTGGAATCCAGTCCCTTCAACTGGAAACAGATGATGTTCTTACCAAGTGCCTGTAAACAGCTGTTGTGGGAAAAAAGATCGCTGTCACATTCCAGATGTTCTACATACAAAATCCTTTCACAATGATCCGGCTAGAGTGAAATTAATTTCAATTGTTTCAGTATTATACTTGTATCTGATGATCTCATCAACATTTGTGTGCAATATCTGTTGGAAATACAACTGCATATTACTGACATTCTACTGTCTTTTGAGCTGTAGATGGTGCTGTAGTGCAATTCTAGTCAATGCTAGACTTTGTGTGCATGCTTATATATGATATATTATCTATGATATATACAGTATTCTCTGTATGCTGTATAATACTGTATTCTGATGTAATGTTCTCCTAATCAAGTAAAACTTAATTCAGCATTCCTCAAGATCTCAGTGCTTCACATAACCAACAATATCCTCATCTAGACCAAGTGAAAAGATGCTCGCTTATGAAATTACTAGGCCACCTAATCCAGTGGGACCAAACTGTACACAGATTTGGCCTTACACATTGCTGGCTTTTAGCGCCTTTTTGAAATTCTAGAAATTATAGGGGATGGAGAAGTGCATTGATTATAATTATCCACATCTGCAAATGTGGCCATCATATAACTACATCAACTATCCCAGCTGCTATATCTCAGTAGACAACTATTAGACTTCAAAGTTATGTACATGAATAACGACCCTTACAGGATAATCGATCATGTATGGGGTACCTAGATGTTGAGCCCAGAGCACTATTTTCATTCTGTTTTCCATACTTCTTATTTTTCTATTTTTTAAGTTCAATCTAACTTTTAAGAACATTATCAGAAAACACATACAGAATAGAAAACCCACAATGCAAAAGACAGAACTGTACAGTAACACAAAAACAATAAAAAACATAATATTACATGTTAAGTCAGTACATTTTGTTTCCCAAATCAGTTTCCCAAAGAAACCCCAAATCATCAAAGTAGTAGGTTAAGGGGTGCAATAGATAGCCAATTTAAGCCAGGGATCATTGCACGTAAAATTGTGACTCACCCTATGTGAGTCCGAGGAAGAGATTAACATAGGTATTAACATCAAAATGTAAAAATCCTATGAAAAGATGTCGAATAATAGTAAGGAGAAAATAGGGAAGGAAAAAGGAGTGTACCTGAGGGATAGAAACACGCAAGAATAGGGGAAGATCAAGGGCTGATAAGAAAAGGGAACCACTTGCCTTAGGATCACTAGTGTGCAATGACATTCATCTAGAGACCATGTCTAAGAATTCCAAGGAATTCCAATACACTAACCAGGCAGACCAGTTAATATGGAACTGTTACCAAGTGTCGCGTTCAGATGCCAACAGGAATTCCGTATCCGCTATACCGTCCAATTTCACAGTCCATTTCACAGACAAGGTAGCCATCACAGGGGTATGCCAATGTTTAGGGATGACAGCTCTAGCGTCAACCAGAAAATTATGTAAGATACCCTTTTTAACAGATTTCAAAAAGCCTGGAATCCAGTGGCGTAACGATAGACATAGCAGCCCATGCAGGCTGGGGATGGAAGGGGGCCCCATTAAGGATTGTCGAAGTTGCTGTTGACACTGACCCCTGTGACATTTCTAATCAAGAAAAGCTCATGCCTTATGTACAAGAGGAGACAGTGCAGCCAGCTCTCTTGCTACCTGGCTTTAATATAATTGACAGTAGGAAGGTCACCAAGTGGCACCATCAAAACTTTGCTATTGGGCCCCATGATCTACAGTTATGTCCCTGCTGGAATCATAGAAAATAGGGTGATTTTGGGGTCGCGTGAGACCATGGAGCCTCTCACTCTTAATGAAACAATTACAATTTCAGATTTGAAGAGATTAAATATAAAATGACTCAAAGCACTACATTTCTGAAATTATTGGATTATAAATAGTAGGGAGATATGAGGGTGAGTAACATATAGTAGAAGGTCATACGCAAATAGAGATAGTTTAATCTAGTGTGGACCACAGTCAAGCCCCTAATCCCAGTGTTTTGTCACAGAGCAGTTGATAGGTGTTCCATTGTGAGTACAAAGAGGAGGGAAGATGGTGGGAACACTGGCACGTCCCATTAGAGATTCAAAAGCTAGAAGCGAGAGATTCACTTGGATCCCGGCAGAGGGAGAGGAGTACCAAGTCATAATAGTGCTCATCATCTGGATCCCATGCCCACTTGCAGCAAGATATGTTGACATGTCACAATGGCCGTCGTCCATTGTGATTGACATAGATCTACATCACTAGACGACTTGATTGAGCTTTGGATTACATCGATGAACACTTTTTTTTTTTAAAAGGACATGTCAAAAAACTGTTGTGGTTTTTGTTCAAATAAAGGAGTTTGTATACGGTGTTGTGTGTTTATTTACAATTTTACTGTTTATTTGGTGAATGAGTAGGTGTAACAACTACCACCTACTCATTCACTCAGGAAAGGGGGTACACAGATTCACATAAGCCTCCCTGCCCGCAGACCCTCACAACCACCGGGCCAAGGTTGTGGTGGAGAGTCCCTTGTCCTCATCCACATGGGGACAAGGTGCTTTGCCAGGGTGTTCCCCCTGGCAAAGCACCCTCCCCATGTTAAGGGGCATGTGGCCTCCAAAAATGTAGGGAAATACTGTCTTTATTAATTGCCATTCGACCAGGTGTGGCCAATGTAAAAATTGTACTCTATTATTGTTATCAGGGGCAAGTGTAAAAATTGAGAATTCCTTTTACTTTTTGTCCCAGAAACAACAATCACAAGATAAGAAGAGAGGTTGAATCTGTCTAGCAAGGACAGCGACAGCAGTATAAACCTTACAGACATTCCAACCCTTCCTCACTCCATCCAGCTCTAGAGAAAATGTTATGTATGGAGTTCCATTTTAGATTATTTACAGAATTATTTGTATCAGTGGTAAACGTATAGCCACATTTTTTCACTGTATTAAACGTTGGTCTCCTTGATTGTCATCACCTGGCTGACACCTTAGATTTATATCTGATGTTCCCTCTCATCACATCATGGCAAGTATTTATTCTCAATATTTATTCTCAATCTGGGGAATAGTGGCAATATGAATATGGTAATATGTTGCTGTTAGCTAATTTTATGTCTAATATTAGTTGTTTAATTATATTATTATCTTGTATGCCTTCAAATCAGGTAGATAAATTGTGATTTTCTTTCTTCATCTGTTCAGTGTTTCATTTTAACATGTCTTATCTTGTTCCAGATTAGCATTATGCCTGTTTTGCTGGGAAAAACACAGACATTATTTTTGTGTGTTCCAGAAATGTACCCTAAATGTGGCACATTAAAAGTCCTAGTGCCCAACTTCCATTCAGCTAAGTCTCACGTGGTCATTTTCACTTGTGTTTAATGCTCATTCTTGGTAACGGTATACATAGAATATATCCCATCACCTTAAATTGAATTTATATGACACTGGTTCTTTAACATTAATGTAAAGGTATTGGATACATATATATATAGTTGGGTGGTTTAGGAGGATCAGTTAAGGACTCCTTAATTCCCCTGCCATTCCTATTTTAAGACAGCTTCTCACAGGTCTGTAGTTCTATTAAGCAGTCTGAGTAGCTATATCAGAATGCAATCTAGACTGCATACCTTCAGCTGCCAGAAAGCCATGTTAGCATAATAAAAAATGATCAATAGCCAAGGCCATATTATAAGCATCATAACATCATAGAGAGACTTCAGAGAACAGTGACAAAAGGATCCAGTGTTGTTTTAACAGTAACTATTAATATAATGGAAACTTGTGTAGTAAAATACATGCTAGAATATGACATAACCAGTTATAGAGATTTAAAAAAAAAATTACATTTAAAGTGTCTTGAACACAGCTTACAGCTAATGAATAGAAGGGCAACGTGCATTAATGTGAAATCCTGCTATTAGCTTTTTTCAAGGATATAGTCTGTAACATGGTATCCTGTAGTATTTCATTCACTTCACAGTGGACACAGCTTCCCCTTATAACTGCCTTCTTTATGAATAATTATACAGAAAACTCAATGCTTGGAAGCAAGCTAACCCCCCAACCAAAAAACCAAGGTTGTCAAAGATAAAAAAAAATATCCTCCAAATGTAAGATCTGACCCTAACGATCAAAAACATAAAGGAAATGTTTATACCACAGCCCCTACCCTCACACCAGAACAACAATATTAGGCAATAAAACCTTGCCTAGCCTCAGACCCATCGGCTGAAATGGCAGCCTATATCAGAGCGATGCCTCTACCAGCAAAACTCCTTGCATCCCCTCTAAAGAGCAACCTTACCTCCCCACCACCCCTCAGCCCCTGCCACCCCACCTTCCTCCTTTCCCCCTCTTCACCTACCCAATTACCCATTCTGCCCCCCAAACCCTCCTCTCCTTGACCAGTACCAACACTAGCAATTTCAAACTCCTCACCAACCGAGTAGGGGAGTTGGAAATATGTTTAAAGGGACATTTACCCAAGTCAACCCATCATAAAACCCCTTCCCACATTGTTGAGCTCTATGCTTGCCAAGTTGTTCATTGCTTTCTGTTTATATGTCATGCTTGAATGTACTTGGATGTATGTCACATAACAAGTATACTTTTTTTCACTCAATGCTGCTGTCATTTTTTTGTAAAAACAATTAATAAAGAAATTACCCCCTAATTTTTCAAGTTCTGATTCTTAAAGGCAAATAAACTAAGCATACAAATCGTACATCTATTTGAATATTTTAAAGTAGTAAAAGCTTAGCATGCTGGGTAGCAAAAATTTGTCTTTAAATCATACACTCTGCGCTCTAAATCTGATGGTTATACTGATCCCATAACCCCAGTAATCCCTAAGTCTCTGACCTGAAACAAACATGCAGATCACGAGCTCTGACTTCAGTCTGACTTGATGCAAGCTTGTTTTTAATCAGTAATTTAGAAATGAATAAAGCTATCAACATTCATGCTGTGTAAAAAGCTAAATTGCAGACAAGGGATGTTTAACATAAAATAAACTAAGAAAAAACATCAGCTTAGAGGACATAGATTGTATCATTTTACAGAGACAATTCATCACAAGGAAACTGAGAAGTTGCCAAGTATTGGCTTATGCCTCAGTCTAGAACACTGTTTACCAGTGATGAATAGGGTCTGAGATATTGCTCTGCGTACTGCATTCTTGATGTGAGCAGTAAAATTACATCCAAAGAGCTTCTCTAACTGTATTACTTATTAATGTAGGGACCCTACTTCTAGAAGTTGCATGGGTGTTCCTAAGCCTATTGTGCTAATTGCGTCTGCTAGCTACTGTTGAGTATGCTCCAGGAGACTGTGCCAAAGGGGTTGGCATTATGAGTTATTAATATTTATCAGTCTGGCCAATCACCGAGGAGTGTTCACCAGTGGGAGATGCTATATTAATAAATATTTGGGATTGACTGTTCTAGAAAATTCTTTCCAGGGGGCTCCAACCCAAAGGAGTTGGTATTGTCAGGGGGGTAAGGAGAATTTCAGTGAAGCTACTGAAATATTTGGACTCTTGGATCTACTTTAGCATTGAGGAAATCACATGCAGTTGTCTCTTTCCACTTAGGAGAAGTGGTGCAAAACCAATTGGACAAATATACAGAGGAACCTTCTCTGCTAATTTACCTTAGTGAAATGTATACTTATGAATACACTGAAACTTTGACTCTGGCCCATGGTCGTGGATGCAGGTTTTAAAGGTATAGAAGCTGTGCCTGAGTGAGATCAAATTTTTTGGGTTTCCCTTCACCCTCCTTAACATACATCTGTGAAACCTGTTAAAAAACAACCTACCCTCAGAGCAATACCAGCCTAGAAACTACCACAGGTAAATGTACTGTGAGATTCTAAATGTATATTATTAGGCTATTTAGGGGCTATTTCAGTACAACAGTACACATGGGCAACAGTACACATTTGTCTCACAGTTAGTAGTTAAATATCACAGTTGTATAGTTAGACACACAAAGATGTTGAAATGTTGTGCTTAGTGAGCATTATCTGTCTTTCACATGGGACAAAAAGCTTATATTGGATTGAATAGCGTTATACACACAAGCACACATTGGATGTGTGGATCTTTATTGCACTGCATCACATCTCAGATTATAGCAATAGGCTGCCTTTGATTCTGCTTATTCAATAATATGAATTGCTTTCAATTCTTCAAGGAAAGTACTGACAGTAAACAGGATCAGGTAGCACAAGCCACATCAGCTGGATAAGGTAGTGCACTGGTCATTCATGTATGAGAACATACTTTGCAGTTGGCCATACATACTACATAGTGGTTGGGCACACATGTAAGATCTGACCATCAACACAAAGACATATATACTTAAATCACAAGATTGTACATATCTACAACCTCAGCAGATTCCATTATTGATATCATAAGGCAAAATCTAACCTGGTTGAGGGACCGCTTTTATTAGCTACACCTAAAATAGTCAATATACATTAATTGTCCATATAGTGACCTTGGTGTAAACTTATTCACTTCAAGGTCATTGCAAAGGACAAGGGGGCACACTTTGCATCTGGAGGAAAGGTTTCTCATCTCCTCATACAGAAAGGCTTCTTCACAGTAAACATGGAAAAGGCTATCTCCAAAACTAGTTCTAGCCAGCTCAGTTAATTGTTTTCAGAAAAGCTGAATTAATTCCTAAATTCACAGAATATAACTAGTTATTAACATTCATTGATCCAGGCAATATTTTTCCTTTCTGTTTTAGAAAGCGGAACAAATGGCATGATTTAAAACCTCTTTGTCTGGCCTGCAGATCAGGGTTTTTTTGCATCTTGTTCTTAACACATGATTGTTACAATCAATGGTTGAATTAGAAGATCACTATGCCACCAGCAATATCATTCCTTGCTTGCATGATTGGCTCATTGCTTCCATTTTTTTTGTCATTTGAAATCCTTTTTTCTGCTCTGGCTATACACGCTTGAAGAGCAACAGGACTGAATTTTAAAAAGCATTACAGAACTATTTTATATAACATATATACATAACAGTAAGCAACATGACAACAACACCTTTTTGTGCTTCTTCTGAGAACCTATTTGATACGGCTGATGCGTTCCAAGTACTTTCTCTCTGTGTACTTTTAAATCATGGCGCCTTTGTGGCTCCGTTGGCTAACGAAGGGAAGGGGGAGGAGTCCGGTGACATCACGGACATCGACGTCACCAGACCCCTCCCCCTTCCCTTCGTTAGCCGTCACTAATATCGACGTCACCAGACTCCTCCCCCCTTCCCTTCGTTAGCCGATGGAGCCACTTGGGGAAGGGTGAGGAGTCCGGTGACGTCGATGTCCGTGACATCACCGGACGGAACTCCCGGAAGACCTGGAAGCCGGCGAGAGAGAGTACCGATCAAAAAAAATTAAACGATCAAAAAAATTTACGATTAATCGAGGAATTAATTGTTAATTTCCGCAGCCCTACCTAAAACCCTTCAGTTCTACAAATGTATTTTCCCACAAATATTTGTTCCACTAAAGATCATAGTATGAAAATTTTTTCTTAAACTGGCCACATATGTTACAATGTGATACACACTACACGTGGGCTTGCAGGTGGCTTCTGTTAAAAGAAGTTCATCGTGAGAGAAAGATATGTTGGTTGCATAGTTTTTATGTTGAGCCTTTGGCTTCAATGCCTTCAGTCAGTGAAGCCAAATAATAGGCACAGTGAACGGTTGTCCAAAGTCTATGGTTACGTTTAGAAGTCAAGTTTTCAATGAGAATCTTTTAGCGCACACATGTCTCAACACTGAAAAGTAGAAGGCTGCTACTAGGTGTCATAATACAAAAGCAATAAAGTAAATTGACACAGGCTATGAGTAACTGAGATCCAAATTGACCAATTAACTGGGTATGTATCACTTAACAGATGACACCACCATCCCAAATCATATGTGCTAAAATATTGTTGCTGGGTAAATTAAACAATTTTTTAGAATAACCTGCAGGACAACCTCACAAAACAAACCAGGACATAGTTTGCGGCATAATTAAGAGTAGAAATAACTGCAACCAATAATGATTACAAGCTGACATAGAATAGTTATGTGAAGCATTACCATTTAATTTAAATATAATATCACATATGTAATTAACAATTAGGCCAGATTTCAGCTACAGGTCAATCAACAGAAAACATTAAACAGTAGGTTATACAATTTGTAAATATCTTCTGAACAGTTAGATCAGCAAAATTTGACATTAACTTTGTAAATTTAACATTAACTTTGTAGTGCGAGGACCCAGAAAACTGGATATAAATTGGGTTGTTTGGATGGGCATACTTATTGTAAAATATACAGATCTAACTGATTGTATCTAAAGAAAATCTAGTAGGTATATGTCCAGTTGATAGTTGATCTCGTGAGTGTAGCAAAATAAAGTACTATAAGCTATCAACTAAATAAATCTCTTAACATTAAATACTGTATATCCTAGGTAAAGTTAACGGAATATCAAGAAACCAACAACTCATTAAAACAAATAAATACATAAATACATTATTATTTATATTGAAAATAATAATACTAATAATAATGATAAATGTAATTTTATTGGCTTTAGGCCACATTTTATTTTATATTATATACTATTTATATACAGTAATTCTCTCAAAAAAACAAAAACTGCTGAATGTCTAAAATTGAATAAATAAAAAGTAATTGTAATAGCAAATCAAATGGCTCAAAGAGCTAGGAAATTACCAATCAAGTATAATAATAAAAGCAAAACATAATAAACAAGCATAGAACAACTTGGAACTGGTCATGTTTTACCTTATAAAACTGGAGAGCATCCTTGTTATTCTCGTCTTCATTTTCATGTTTCTGATTTTTGGCCACACGAAAACTGCCTGCATATCTCCGTGCTCGAAGTGGAAACAGGAACTGCCTCCACATTGGAAAATCCACGGCCTGGTAAGCACTAGGCCCGTCTTTGTCAAATAAAAAAAAATGATGATTTAATATATGGTAGGACTGTGCAGCCAGAATGTTGAAGACAAGATCAAACATTGACAATCGGCATTGTGGGTAATCTTCTACTAATGCATTGTTGGCAAAAAAGATGCTCACATTTTGCCAGCTCTTTTGTTTCTGTGTTTACAGACACGATGAAGGCATAAGGGATTATCTTCCTGTCTATGTACCAGTGCCTTACTTACTCTGGGAGCATTAGTAAAGTGTTCCGGCTTAGAGATTAAAGCTATTACATTGAATGCCTTGGTCTAGTGAGGCTGGCAACAAAGGAAAGTTCAGGTCCAGTAATAATGAGCATAAAAGGCAACACTGACAATGCATACAACAAACTGGCACGCTTTTACTCTCACATCTTAAAAAAATCAAACTGATACTGAACAGAAAAGGTATACAGAGATTTTAAGCAACGCTGTGCAGCTATGGTATGATTCTGCTTAGACAGATGGTCCATTCTACAAAATAATCCTTTCTGCCTCAATGAAAATAACATTTTAGCTGAATTAGTACAGGGTTAGCCTGCAAACTTCTAATTAACATGAGACAAGACCGACTCTGAATGCTATCTCATCCATGAGCTAGATTTGGAATGACAGCTCACACTATGCTGTTGATCACAATTTTCATTCTTTGTCTCACATGTGGCATTTGGTTTGTAAAATATTCTTTTAGAATACTAAGCTGCACAGAGCATTTTACGAGCGGTTATTTTGACAGCTTTCAATAAAGCAAGTAACCCACAAAAAGCTTTTTTTGACTGTTTATTACAGAATAGTCATAGAAAACCACAGGATGTAATTTGCAAACTGAATGTTAATATATTCACGTTAATTTCTGTAATATGTTCAGTTAAAAACACTTGGCTATAACAAAGCTTCTGGCATAATACAATTGATAATGGTCACTCTGAGGTTGGCTCTTTACTGCAATCCCAAAACATACTTATGTGTGTGGCACCCGTACAGGCATATGCGAAGCTTGGCAATTCTTTGGGCCATTTCTATGAGGACTATGTCTGATACTTGGCATTTTCTTTACAAGGTAGATTGTTAGGTCTTTTCTTTTAATCCCCGAGTAAACACAAGCTTGGGACTGGCATGCAGAATGTGATAGCACAAGTGCATCACCAATTTTGTACACACATACTAGGCCCAATTTAGACAGGAGCCACTTAACCTACCAGTATGTCTTTGGAATGTGGGAGGAAACCAGTGTAACCTTGAATAAACCCACATGAACACAGGGAGAATATGCAAACTCTATACAGATAGAAGGGAATTTATCAAAACTGGAGCAGACAAAATCTGGAGCAGTTGCCCATGGCAACCAATCAGCATCTCTCTTTCATTTTAAAATCTTAACTGAACAAACTGATGAGAAAAGCTGATTGGTTGCCATGCACAGCTGCTCCAGATTTGGTCTGCTCCAGTTTTGATAAATTCCCCCCATAGTGTCTTGGCAGAAATGCCAACCGAGCATTACATTGCTACAAGGCATACATGCTAACTAGTAAGCCACTGTGCCATAAACAAACTTAAAACACCAAAAAGGAATCATTTTGTTTTTTACTTCTGATCAGAAAATTTTTGTGACATGGTTTTCTAGTAATTTTTAGGATATTATTTACAATTTTAGTAGAAGATTGCTTAAAGGAAGTCAACAAATTAAGCTGAATGTTTTTCTGAGAAAAAGCATTGGAAATGTACCATTGGTGACCTCATAGGATTAATGCTAATCATAGGGCACCTGTCCAGCATTGCTGTGAGAGAAGCTACCCCAGAATGTTTATGTTTATGTTTGAAATCAGGCACGCTTTTCACACGTATAAATGCAGAGCTAAAAACGTGTGTCTTGCTGGTAGCGTTTGCCGTGCCATTAGAAATGAAGGGCACTGCAAGCGCATTTTGCCGCGTTTCCGCAAACGCTCGCTTTGGTGTGAAAACAAAACATGCAGGTGTGAATGGGTGCTTACAGTATATATAATTCTGCAAATAAATACAACAGAGATCATATTGCTGTAAAAGGTTTCTACACTGTAAAGCACAATTTCCATAGCTGGCAGTCCCCCAAAATGATGCATTTCTACTACCTAATCCTGTCTACATACATTTTATTTTGCACAATTGGGCTATAACATTATATTTATGAATAAAAAATCATTCACTTTTAGCAATTAAATACATATTCTCAATTTTTTATTTTTACAATAGGCATACATTCTCTACTTAACTTTATTACTCACCCTCCAAGATCCACCCCCTTAAAAAAAAAAGAAGCAAATATGATGGTTTGGCCGTGATGATGCCGCAAGGCATTCCATACCACTAAACCAGCTTCCAAGAAAATACAGCAGTGACACACATAATATGGCTAAATAAAAATAAAATACATTGGATCTATTACTCATAAATAATTTAGGGACTCCATAAAAAAATTCAAAATCAAGTTTTTTTTCATGGGAGAAGGGGGGGAATAGGGAGGCTCTTTATGGTTTCATCGAGCCTGTGTCTGCAGCTCACATTGCAGTGTCATTCTTTCATGCTGGTGCTTGTAGTTCTCCAACACCTAAGGCTGCATTGTGGTGATGGTGGCGGAACTACAAGTCTCCGCATTAGCCTACATGGCTCTAAAGGTGAACCTCACTTGTGTGCTGATCTTTCTCCGATCTCGGTACTTAGAGCTGCTGTGGCAGAGGTGGGCGGCCTGCACATTGCAACCAAACATACGAGCGATTGGGTGGCTTTATAGCTGCCCGAATGCTTGTATGTAAACAGCTATTGGCGGCTGTTTAAAATGCAGTTTTCTGCTTGTGCGCACGTGGGCTATGCGCAAGATAGGGAGAGAGGACATTTTAAAACTTCCACTCGCATTTAATTACAACGGCCAGACTGAAAGTGGTTAAAGAGGCTGGTAAGCAGGAAACATTCACATCCCCTCAGCTTTTGGCAAGTTACAACCGTAGAAAAAGAACTCTGGGCAAATACAATCTTAAACCTTGCAGTGGGGCTTCCCCCCGCACTTCAAGGCTTAACTGCTTGTTTTTTTTATAGGAATCTAATATACCAGAGCTATACTGACCCAAACCATGATTCCCGACTTGCTCCTAGATAGGTCCCTTCAGCCCCACTCCCCCTCCACTTCAGTGATGGAATATCCCTCATCTTCCTTACGTTCTATACACTGTATAGGGCGTGATGACTCACTGGACCTTAGATCGCTGGAGTGGAGTGGGAGACAAGCTGAAGGGACCGGTCTAGGAGCCAGCGTCTCTTATTTAGCTCCCTAGAAAAAACTAGCACTTAACCCTTGCAGTGCGGGGGAAGCCACAATGCAAGGGTTAAGATTTTATTTATTTGGCATGCGTACCCAGCTTCTTTAGGCTGGGTACACATGGCTATATTTTTCACGGGCTAAATTAAAAAAATATGACCTCCATGCCCACTAAGCAGTGTGGATGAACCAGTATCCCGCTGTGTACATTGTAGACCAGCGCTACTTTCAGAATATTCGAATGGTGCTTGCAGCTGATTGGCTGTTCGGCTGACGATTTCCTGAGATGTTCCAAAAGTCGATTTAATGAACTACTTCTGTCAAGGGGATAGGGTTACCAATGAATTGAAACTCTCTCCATGTATACACAGCACATGGGGATGTATCAGTAGATGCCCCAATGGAGGAAGATTGTATGAATATTGAATGTTTCCGTTAGTGTTGTACATAGTTATGATAATAAATGTTGTACACATTGCACCAGCTCAAATCACAGAACTTGTCTGGCAAGTTTATAAGTGTTATTTGTGATGCAGAGTATAGCCTATAGCTTTGTAAGTGTCTGTCACGGATGACATGAGCACTTGAAAAGTTTAAACCAAGCCACATGTTATGCCTTGCAGACTGCATGGCAGACAAACAATCAAGTCTTTGGAAATGACAATTGCCATATATTTATTATTCATCACTCTTAATGCGTGCACGCCCTACGGTAAATTAGCAATAATTATTTCTTCCAGGAAATGGCTGCAATGTTTTTCCATTAAAATAAACAGATATAAAATGCTCTGCTATAAGCTTACATGTTATGATGGTCTATACATACAAATCAGCAGACGACATTCTCTTCCAGCTGCTAAACTCAGTTTCAGCCTTTATGCAGTCTAAGATCAAACCTCTTCTCTTTTAATCTCTTGTTGTGTCCACGTGTCATCAACAAAGTTCTTGGCGTAAAAACTATTTCCCTTATACTTCGATCCTCATTAATGATTTTGAAAACTGTAATTAGGTTCTCTCTTAAGCGTCTCTTTTCTAAGGAGAATACGTTTAATTTCTGGAGGTGATCTTCATATCTCAGACCTTCCATGCCCTTTATTATTTAGCAGCCCTTCTCTGAACTTGCTCGATTTCGTGGACATCTTTGTCACTTTAAGGGTTGGTGCCCAAAACTGATCCGCATACTCAAGGTGTGGCCGAACTAGTGATTTATAAAGTGGTAAAATTATCAGGGTTATTCATAACAGGGTGAAGAGTTTGGAGAAGGCAGGAGAAGTGGACAATCTAGGACAACATAGCTGAACTGGAAAGTGAGCTGAATTGGAGAATTTTCCCAAATCAGCTGTGTTGTCCTAGATTGTTCACTTCTCCTGCCTTCTCCAAACCCGTCACCCTTTTGTGAATAGCCCTGCATCTTTCTATCCCCGATAGGATCCCTCTTTTAATGCAAGATAGTATCTTGCTTGCTTTGCTTGCCGCTGCTTGGCATTGCATACTATTGCTGACTCTCTGATCTATGAAGACCCCCAGGTCTTTTTCCATGTCCAGGGCAGTGCAGCACCCCCTACGTAGTAGTTTGCACACATGTTCTTTGCTCCCATGTGCATAACCTTACATTTTTCTAGATGAAATCACATCTGCCATCTTGCAGCCCAGGCTTTAATTTTATCTAGGTCTTGTAGTTTAATTTATGTCTAGTTGAGAATTAACTGCCCTACACAGTTTAGTATCATCTGCAAAAACCAAGACTGAACAATGTATTTCAACCTCTATATCGTTTATGAAAAAATAAAAAGGATTGGTCCCACTACTGATCCCTGGGGCACCCCACTCACTACTTTTGCCCAATAAGAAAATAAACCATTTATTACTACTCTCTAGATCCGATCGCTCAGCCAGTTTTCAACCCATGTACATACAATTTCATCCAAACTGATAGACCTTTGTGGATTAAACGTTTGTGGGGTACTGTATCAAATGCTTTAGCAAAGTCAAGATACACCATGTCTATTGGTATTCCTCTGTCTAAATTAATACTGACTTCCTCGTAGAATATCAACAGATTGGTTTGGCAAGAACGGGCTTTTATGAATCCATGTCGGTTGCTACTTACTATTACATTTTCGTAATCCTGCATATAGTCCCATATTATTCCTTCAAATATTCTACATACTATCGATGTTACGCTGACTGGCCTATAGTTACCTGGTGTGCTTCTTTTCCCCTTTTTTATTTATTTGTACTACATTTGCTTTCCGCCAATCAGCCGGTGCCATACCTGAGATTAAAGTGTCAATAAAGATTATGAACATTGGTTTGGTTATGACCTGGCTAAGCTCCTTGAGTACTCGTGGGTGTAACCCATCTGGTCCTGGACATATGTTTACATTTAATCTTTCTAGACTCTTTTTCACCCTCATCACTGCCAGCCACTGAGATACACTAAATGTTCTATTATTTGAACTGATGTCTTGTTTCATACCCATCTGACTCCTCTGTAAAGAGAGAAGCAAAGAATGTGTTTAACACTTCTGCCTTCTCCCTGTCATTGGTTGCTAACTTTCCCTTTTCGCCTCTAATGGGGCCTACATGTTCTGTCCTTACTCTTTTACTATTTATATATTTAAAACATTTCTTGGGGTTTCTTTTGCTTTCCGTTGCTATGTGTTCTTCAAACTCTATTTTCGCAGCCCTGAATGTTTTTTTTTACATCTTTTAGTGCATTCCTTGTAGTATGTGAATGCCTATGGTGACCCATCTGACTTACATGTTTTGAAGGCCCTATCTTTTTCTTTAATATATTGCTTTACCCTGTTACCACCCTGGTTTAACTTTTGCTGTTTTGAATTTTTGGTTAATGGAATGCACTGGTGAATGTTGTTTTTCTAAATTTCCTTGAAACATTTCCACTTCTCCTCCAGATTTGTTCTCAGTTAATGTCACACAGCAGGAATCTCAGCTTATTAAAGTTAGCCTTTTTAAAGTTTACCGTTCTTGTTGTACCAACTCGTCTTTGTTTCCTGTAGCTTATTGGGAACGTAATAATTTTATGATCACTATGCCCAAGGTTATCCCTGATTTCTACATCTCTAATTAGTTGTTTGTTGTTTGTAATTAATAAATCCAGCAGGGCATTCTTCCTAATTGGGGTTTCCACCATTTGTCCCATATATTCGTCTCTTAGTATGTTCAAGAAGTGTCGGGCCCTACTTGAGTGTGTGGTTTCATTTACCCAATCAATATCAGGATAGTTGAAGTCCACCATGATTATCACATTGCCTTGCTTTTCTATCTGTGACAGTAGGTCGGTCTCCTCCTTTTCCCTAATGTCTGGTGGCCTGTAGCAGATTCCCACCAGTAATTTACCATCCCTTTCCAATTCTAGCCATAAGGATTTGGCACTGTCCCCAATCTCAGAAGCTATGCCGTCACGCACATTCACTTCCAGATCATTCCAGACATACAGGCATACTCCTGTTAAAGTTAAAGAGCTATTTAAGTCAAAATGTTTTTAAGCTATTTAAATGCTGATTAAACAACTTAAAATGGATGCTGCTCCTTGATGTTTCAAAGTTTTCACTTCCTGCAGAATCAGCTGGTCTCCTAAATACTGGCTGTTATTTCCTGTTTCTCTTGCAGGGTCCTATGGAGCCACCCTTGTGTGTGCTAGTAAGCTGTGTGTGTCTCCACAAACACAGCAAGGTAAGCCACTCCCTTCCTCTCTGCTCCCCATTCATCCTTTCTCCCTTCGTCAAGCTTGTAGATGGACAGCTGCTGGAGACTGCTCTATCCTTGTGATCTTGTACTGGACAGGAAGTTCAGGAAAGTGGACCTGAGAAAGTTGTCCATTTGTTTGGAAACATGATGACTGTAAGTGCTTGGGCAAAAACTTAAAGAGATACTTTGTTGGGCAATGTATAGTTGCAAGACAAGAGGGTAGGGGGGGCCTAGTTTTGAGAGCTTGCAATCTAAAAGAGAGGTGCATGTGAGACAAACTATAATAACTGTTTGGGTGTGAGTTGAGAGAGAAAGTAAAAGTTTTGTTTTTAGGTAGAGGCGAGATAGGCTTCTCTCAATAAAGAAGCTTGAAGGATAAAGAACTCAGAAAAAATAGGAGAGGAAAAAGAGAACAAAGCTCCCAGGAGAGATCTGACTAAGTGTATTGGTTTTGAATTAAGAATCGTGGGAAGATCAGGTAGACAATAAAGCAGATATTCTATACTCACATGGACATGGTTGCAGGACGTTCCATTAGGGATATTGGGCAACCAGATGATCAAAGACGTGCAAAGAATATTTTGGTCCCCGTGCAGATGGTTGCACATTGATGGTAGGAGGAGGAAGATCCCCAAAAATCGTGGAATTAAGACTGCAGGGGTGCCCGGTTAACAAATGAAATCTGCATGTTTCATCAGTTTTTAAATTTGATTGAGTGAAGAAAAAACATACAGTACACCAACCAACGCATTTCGTGGCTCTACATCGGCTACATGTGTAAATGTTTTACACATGCCAGGAAATGCTGCCACCATGTTTAAAGTGTCCCTTCATACCCTCCTGAAGAAGTGGCTGATGTAGAGTCAAACAAAGCACTGAAACTATATGTTTATGTACTATACAGGTGAAACTCGAATAATTAGAATATCGTGCAAAGTTCATTTATTTCACTAATGCAACTTAAAAGGTGAAACTAATATATGAGATAGACTCATTACATGCAAAGCAAGATAATTCAAGCCGTGATTTGTCATAATTGTGATGATTATGGCTTACAGCTCATGAAAACCCCAAGAACCCCAAATCCACAACCTCAAAAAAGTAGATTATTATATGCAATCAATAAAACAAGGATTGTGCATAGAACAATATCGGACCTCTGAAAAGTACAAGCATGCATATGTACTCAGTACTTGGTTTGGGCCCCTTTTGCAGCACTTACTGCAATTACTTTTGCACAATATTCTAATTATTCGAGTTTCACCTGTATGTTGTTTCTTTATTCAATACAATTTCCAAACTAAGAAAACATGCGGATATCGTTTGTTATAATCGGACGCCTCTGCTGTTTCAATTCCACAATTTTTGGGGATCTTCCTCCTCCTGCCTACTCTGAATAGCAGAGTTTTCAGGATTCACCTAAAGGTGGACAGAGTAGGAGACAGACAGGTTGGGGTAGGAAGTTCAAGAGGATGGAAGAGTAAAATGTATTCAAATGGGTAAACTGTATACAAATATGGGATAAAATGGTAATACTAATAACATAAACATTCTATAAAGTTTGACCTCTACAGCGACACTGCCATATAAATACAGGTGAAACTCGAATAATTAGAATATTGTGCAAAGTTCATTTATTTCACTAATGCAACTTAAAAGGTGAAACTAATATATGAGATACTCATTACATGCAAAGCAAGATAATTCAAGCCGTGATTTGTCATAATTGTGATGATTATGGCTTACAGCTCATGAAAACCCCAAGAACCCCAAATCCACAACCTCAAAAAAGTAGATTATTACATGCAATCAATAAAACAAGGATTGTACATAGAACAATATCGGACCTCTGAAAAGTACAAGCATGCATGTGTACTCAGTACTTGGTTTGGGCCCCTTTTGCAGCACTTACTGCAATTACTTTTGAACGATATTCTTATTATTCGAGTTTCACCTGTAAACCCAAACTTAATGACATTTAGTTTGAGCATCTTAAACAATTGCCATTTGTTTTTTAAATAAAGTTATTGTTTTCTCCTTTTTTTCATGCTTTGGGGCATCTCAGTGTTGCTGATTTACTCCACCCTCTTTGCAGCCACATCATCTCTACATACATGCACTCCAGCATGCATATGTACTCAGTACTTGGTTTGGGCCCCATTTGCAGCACTTACTGCAATTACTTTTGCATGATATTCTAATTATTCGAGTTTCACCTGTATGAAGACTGGTGCCTATACCTAATCTCTGTGTTGCCAGAGGTTCGGGAATGCAGTGATATGATAGATGCCAAGGATGAAATTAAGCACCTTGATTTGATTAGCTGCTCGGTTTAGCAGTTATTGCAGATACGTTTTCTCTAACGCCTGACCTTTGAGGAAGAAAGAACGTTTAATCCGGAAAAGCACTTTTGTAAGTAACAGTTCATGCCCTTATATTGACTGGACTCTGAGAACCATGATAAAATGCATGAATAAACAGGTAAAGACAATCAATTATTCATCTTTATTCATTTCCAGACAAGTCTAAATTTACCCAATCAACCTTGTTTCACCTCTATATATTACAGTATACTCCCTACTTTACTCCCAAATGTGCAATTCTCTCCATATTATGCCTCCATATTAGGAAAAGTTTTTATGTTATTGATACTGTGGATAAGGGTTAGATCCCTCAGGTTATTATTGAAGACTGTGTCCCTATCGGAGAGTTTTCTTCTCACTTCTGTTGTGGTCACAAGGACAGGGAATTACCATTACCTCCCTATCTGGATACACACAAGGATAGAAGCACTATATTTAGAGTAGCCTGTAAAGATTGTTACCTCCATCAGGTTCTTATCTCTGTCTATGCCCATGTTGACAGTTTGCAGATCTTACCTGGGTCAGATTTACTTTAAAAAGTTCTATTTTGATGGACTTCTTAACTTTAAAGTGGACCTTTACACTCCAAAATCAAATTCCACCAATGCATCCCTCTATGTATGGTGATTAATAATAACATAGACATGTCAGGTGTAAAATGCTGTGATTTTGAAATACTTACACATGTAGAGCATTCACTTCCTGCTTTGAAAGGGCAAAATTACTTCAGCTTGCCAAAGCAATGCATGCTGGGATTGCCTTGTCATCAGCTGCGCATTGCTGGGAAATCTCATCTGTAATCTCTTTTAAAGATATGGGTAAAGGTCCATTTTAAGGCTCATATGTTTCTTTTGTCCCTGCGTCAAACAGAAATGACATTTCCATTCCAGCGCTGGTTTGGTAGCCTTGTAGGGCACCATTTCATTGCACTTATTGGAAAATATATATGGAGACTGTTGCATTCAGCAGTCTATTAGAAATGCATTGGCAGATTCATTGTCTTGTGAATGGCACCAAAGCCCAACCTGGGCAGCAGTTCAGAGTCATTTTTTTGCATGCAAAGACACATAAGAATATATTTCTGTGTGAATGGACACTTATTTAGAAACGTGACCTCCACTGCATGGAACTGACATGTAACCATTAATGCAGGTACCATTAATACATAAAATACCATAACTGAACATTATTTTACTGGAAATTATTATCCTTACCAGCGCTCTCATCTACTTGTTTTTACTAAATGCAGTTTGGTTTCTCAGTACTAGTAGTATGGTGAGCTTTGACTATTTTTTGTCAGAAAATACAGTATATGTCTGAACCCTGTATAATCATACTGTCCCTTTAATATACCCTTTTCAAGCACTGACTGTCAAACAGCACAAAATAAACAAATAAATGTGTACCTATATAATCACATATGATGTTAAAATATGTAGGAGGACTATAGTAAGGCACTCTTTTATTGAATTGTTCTAGTGTTTCAGGCACTCATTTTCCAATTAAATATGATGAATGCTAGAAATGCAGTCTGTGCGTCTGTATACATAGGACCACTAGGTGGCAGGTGTGAGCAAACCACCAATAATAGAGAAGGAAGCAGGGACTGAAAAATGTTGCCTAAAATACAATACTAAAAAGATAATGTAGGTTTGATGAGGAGCAAAGGCAAAAATAGCAATGTTGCCCACTAGATATATTTGTCTTTATGCTAATCATATAAAGCTTATTTTTTAGCTGATATGAAGAACATTAAAGTGTCTCTTGCAATAAAGTTTGAACAGGTAAAACTTATTGAGCAATGAATTTCCATATATATTCCAGACACTAAGGTGAACTTTGCTCACCTTAGTGTCTGTGTTTGAGTCTGTTTGAGTTAAAAGAAGCCAACTAATTGCTAAGGAAATCTTTCCTCCTCAAAGGATTGGGAAAAGACCTGAAATCTGGTTTTAAGATATTCAAGGAGTCATTGAGGGGGGTTCATTGCTGGTGATTGGCGATCACTTAAAGCACAATCACAAGGCCAGCATTAAGCTGACCCTAGCCCAGTCTTTCTCAATTATGGTGCTGTGTCACCCTAGGGTACCCTGTGGCTTCCTCAGGGGTGCCTCAAAAATTTCACATCGTCATGCCTCCAATGAGAAGAGTGCTTCTGATGTGAAGGGGAGGGGGGCTCCTGGTGTGAGAGGGGGCCCTAATAAGAAAGTGGGCTTTTGATGTAAAGGGAAACTCTGATGTGAAAGGGGGGATTATGATGTAAAAGGGGGGAGTCTGATGTGAAGCAGAATGTGAACTGAACCCCACTTTTTTTTGCATTTTTACTTTGGCTTCTTCCTTAAAAACCATACCTGGCCTCTTATCTTGGATAAGGGTCTCTTATGCATTTTGGAGGGACCACATGTCATTATTATGTTTTATGTTATTGTTTTTAAATTTTAGACTAGGGTGCACCAAGATTTTGCATACTTTTAAAGAGTGCCGTGACTGAAAAAGAAGTTTGAGAAACGCTGCCCTAGCCTTGAGAGGGCATTGTTTGTGTATTAAGAAACAACCATAGGGCAAATTGTACCCTATACACTTGTAAGGTTGGGTCTGCTAATGTTACATGTTTATGTCAATAAGGAATGGAGCGGTGGGATGAAGTGTCTGGCTTATTAGATATTGGGGCAGGTTTTCCCCTTCACACCAGCTGGTCATCTTATGTGTGTAAGCCTCTTTTGCCAGGCCACACAGTCAGGTCTGCACATATTAGAAAATTTAAATGTATGCAAGCCCTGTATCTTTTTTTTCAGTATGTTTGACATCATACTTCAGTGTATACAGATCCTGTCAGTAAGAGTCACTCAAAAATGATGGCTTTACCGTTGGAAAGGAAGGAATGTCTATCAGCAAAGAGGTGAGAGGACTGGGAAGGAATGGGCTCTCTGTGAGGGGTGGAGCAGCCCAAAATCCAATCACTAAAATCTCATACAAGCTTTACAATAGTCTTGTGATTTAAAAAGTATTTTTCAATCATTTTAATCTGCAGCTTTCATTTAAAGAATATCTGGTGATCCTGCTTTGAAGGTCCTTGTATAGGAACTTGTTGTTATAGGGTGACAGCGCTTTAACACTTTTTCCGAATTGTTCTCCTGTGTTGTAACCCTGTCACATGCACACATAGGAGACTACAAGTGGCTGTTTTAACACACATTGTTCAGGTATGATCCACTGTTGTCACCATCAGGAAACCTACCCTGAGAAATGCCATACACCCATTGTTGGAATTAGTATATGTAGACAGGAAGTGGCTGAGAAGAGCCACAAGACACAATAAATTACTTGTAAACAAGTATTTTATTTTTTGAAAAATTTAATTGTTCATTATGCTTTAGTAAAATAAGTATTATTCAGTTGGGGTTTTAATCTTAAACATACAGTAAATGAGTCAGGGATCATCCACACATTTGCTTTCCACTGCAGTGCGTAAATGCACACTCATTATGGCAAGCATTATTGTGTGTTATGTTAAAGCAGCCCATTCATTATGAATAGACTGGCAATGCACCACAATGGATGAAAAAAATTACGCAACCCTTTTTAAAAAAAAACACAGTGCACCAACAAGTCACGGTATTTGCGTTGTAGTGCGCTGCAGTATGCATTGGACTACTGTACAATGCTTCAGGGTGCCATACACAGTGAATGGCACAGCAACATACTACACATAGAGCAGGTGCACTGATGCATTATGGTAATGACCGTTAACGCATGCTTTATAATGTGCTGAAACGCACACGTAAATAAGTCTTTAACATTTTGTGGTTCTATACTGTGTGTAGGAGTCAGGTTGGAGAACGTCTGAATGGAAATTACAGTAGACACAGAGAGTTGCTTGGTGATAACTTTCTTTTGTGCGGTGACAAATAAATATTACATCTGGAGCAGGGATGGGAGAAATGAGAGTATGATCTAATTTATGATTGCCTGACATCCATCTATCAAACAAAGCTCTGTGCATGGATAGAACTTTTCTTATCATGACAGGCAGAACGTTATGAAAGCTTCTGTGCCAGATCTAAGGGCTTGTGTACATGGTCACTCACAGGGCACCCAAGTCCAGCAAAGCTGAGGCTTTATTTGATGCAAAGTAAGTAGAGCTCTCTGATGCTGCTTTTATGGTTTACTGCTGCAGGCACTGCTGCACAAAGGTTGATGCATGTGGATGCAAGTCAGTCTGTTTCATAATTCATGTATTAGAGGTTTCAGTAAGAGGAGTTTGGATGTGTGCTAAAAATGAAGATGTATCTTTGTTGCAATTTTGCAGCACCAATGAAAAAGAGCAAATTATGTTTCTGAAGCTGAGAGGGCTGCTATATGCAAAAAAGTCAATATCCTAAAGAGGAAACCAACTACAGTAAACTCGCCATTATCCGGCATTTAAGCAAAGGTAAAAAGTTTTTGCCGGAGGCTTGATGTGCATTAAAAAGTTGTCAGTTGCTTGGTGCACAATTTAGCAACTACATGTATTTATAGGGCTATTCACAAAAGGGTGAAGGGTTTGGAGAAGGCAGGGGGCGTGAACTATCTAGGACAATATAGCTGAAATGGAAAGTGAGCTGAATTGGAGAATTTTTCAAAATCAGCTATGTTGTCCTAGATTGTTCACTTCTCCTGCCTTCTCCAAACTCTTCACCCTTCAGTGGATAACCCTGTTAGTTTCTAACAAAATTCTTTGTTTATATATTGCTGCCATCAGCAGCTAGATTCCATGGTCGGCAGCAGAATGTAAACAATGGGGAGAAGAAGCCAGCCTGCTATTGGCTATTGCAATTTTAAGGCTGGCTGGCTGGCTATTGTGCCTGCCCACTGAGCAGAAATGCACACATAAGTTACTATTAACTCTTGAGCAACCAGAAACTACAGTGATCCAGCACCTACAGATCCCCGTGGTTGCCGGATAACTGGGTGTTTACTGTGTAATTTGTTTGTGCTCCGCCTTCCTAAAGATAATGGGAGACTGGGAAGTGATGTTGTTTCTGTGCCCATCCCCACCAGTGACTACTATAACATACATAGAAAAAGAAGTCACACACATATCCTATTTTATTATTTCTTCCCTATGTTGATGACTGCTAGAGCTATGCTCATCATACTCATCATCAGGCTCATCAGGCTCAAGTGTCCAATTAGATATTTTATTCTTGCATCTGGTGTTTGTAATGTTTATTGTTTTGCCATAATTGACAACATGTTTGGCAAGTAATTGCTTAAAATGCACCTTTGCCCAGACTATGGCCATTAAAGTAGAACTGAAGCCAAAACTCAGTTTTGGATAGTGTAAGGGAAAATTTCAACCCCCGTCAGCTTTTTTTTTGCCATCTGTGTCCCATTGGGGAAATTTCCCTGTGATGGATCTGTGTCCTGTGGGAACCCACTGTACATCAATCACACGTGACTATATTCAGTTATGAACCGAGCCAGTCATCACAAAGATGTGGTGATACCACTCCCAGCCTCACCCTGCACAGAGATTTCCCAGCTCGCGGGACAACAATCTCAGGCCAGCAGACCAGGGTTTTTACAGAAAACATAAACTGTTCTCAGCCAGTGCTGTGACAAAACAAACTGTGCAGAAAAATATACAGAAAAAAGTTGTTAATAAAGACAGAGGAAAATAACAACAGTAAAATAAAAAAGAATAAACAAAGAGTATTTAACAGTCTTGGGTTTATAAGTTCTGACAGAGTCCAATTCAATGAACAGAAGATGAATCAGAATGGCTCTTTCTCCAAGTAAGGCTTGGCTTGCAGAGATTCTTTCTGGAGGTTAAAGGGGAACTCTTCTTGGATGTTACACGAGCGTCTCCTTCCGATGTTACGAAAGCCTTCCCTTGATCTTAGAACTAGACTCTAGCTGTCTTTGCAGCATCTTTTAGTCCATCCTCTAGGGCAGGGGTAACCAAACTCCGGCCCTCCAGCTGTGGGGAAACTACAAATTCCATGATGCATCTCTCTCTGGGAGTCATGTCTGTGGCTGTGAGAATCTTGCAATGCCTCATGGGATTTGCAGTTCCACCACAGCTGGAGGGCCCCAGTTTGGTTACCCCTGCTCTAGGGGTTGTCACGGGTACAGCCCATAAGGCAGGACTTGGGAGGGTGGGCAGAAGGGCTAAGAATTTAGTATGCCCTTTTTCTGCTCCTCCCAAACTGTCAATTTTCATAACTTAGAATAAAGTGTAGAATTCGTACCTAGCATTGTCTGATAACCCCTAAATTATGCTGCGTCATTAAATTAGCTTTATATTGAATCCAAATTTATGTGATGTATGGTTGGCTCAGGATAGTTAATGTGGCTTGTCAGGCCTCTGACCATTGTAACCCACCCATGAGTGATATGTGTGGATTTCTCTTAACGGGACACAACTATTTATGCATTTTTTTTTACAATATTGCTCTCCTATTCTAAGTCATGATTTTTGAGATGAGGGAAGAGAGAATTTCATACTTAAAGGAGAACTATGGGGTCAGTGTTTTCCCCATAGTTCTCCTTAGGGTAATGGGAAATATGAGCAAACCATCACACCCTTCACTTCCTGTCTGATAAGAAAAAGTGAGGGAACTCCCTGGTGGACAGCAAGGTCACAAGAACCAGTGTGCCCATGGAAGATTTCCCATCTATTCCTGTCCTGATGACAACCCAAAATTTGGGATTTTCTTTTACTTTCACTTTAAGTGATAATGGTCACCGGGACAAATAAACAGGGTGAATCTCCCTAACGGGGACACAGGCACCAATAAAGACCTGATGGGTGTTCTAATCTCTCTCCACTCTATCCAAAACTAAAAAACAAGCTCGTATTCATCTTTTATTCATCTCTGTCACAGTAGGCATTGTGGAGAAATACATCTTTAAAATTCACCATAGATAGTAACATAAATATAAATATTCTTAACAAACAGGCAAAGAGTGTTAAAACAAGTCCTTGCTCTCGCCTCTAGCTGCTTGTACTGTGAGATAACACATTCATAAACATCCTCAAAGTTCATAATAAAGACTCTGAGATCCAGTTTCAGATGGTTTAGGACAGGGCTCAAAATTTCCACTCGCCCCCTCGCAATTGGCGAGTGAAAATTGCGTGGGGGCGAGTGGAAATCCAGGGGCGGAACTGCCGCCACTTCGGCAACGGTGATCGCTGTTTCAGTTTTCTCTATAGCAGAAGCGGCTGATGAGGAGAAGAGAAAACTGACACAGCGATCGCCGCTGCTGAAGAAGTAGAATCAGTGCAGCCCTGCGGCTGTCCTCACTCCGGTGTTCTATCTAAAGCTCACCAGTCTTTCTGGGCACCGGAAGTGAGGTAGTTAAAAAAACCAGGGGCGGACTGCCCGAGGACACGCAGCCAACAGGGTCCAATCACTGATTGCTGCTTCACTTTGTTTTCAACCAGCCCAGCCTGCAGCAGTATGTGTCCCTCGCCACAGGGCCCACCAGACTGTCCCATCGCCGCTTTACCACAGCAGCATCTCATGGTATGGCAGCGGGGGTTTGGGGGGGAGGGGGATCTAGGCTGTCAGAGGTGCTCACGATTAGCTTCTGCTCTCTCCTTCGGCTCAGAGTGTGCAGCCTGCCTGGATGATTAGGTCCCTGTCTGTTTCTCCCTAGGAGCTTTAAAAAAAAAACAAAAAAAAAAAACCTAAAACAAACATTTCCCGGTCATTACAATTCCTCAGTGGCAGAGCCACGCTGTCTTCCCAGCAAAGTTCTGTCTGCCTTGTACCCACATGGCAGAAACGCTGTTGTGTCAGATTGGTGCTGGGATTACAGCAGCAACAGAGATGTGTGTGTACATGGGGGGAGACACACTTACAGCTCTCAGCAAAAGTTTAAGACCGAAAACTATGCCCAAATATGTTGGGCAAGTGGAAGTAGTGCTGTGAACAAATCACTGAGTCATGCATGACATTCTCCAAAGGGCTGATGCATGCATTTTTGCACAGTTGGAAGTACATTTATCTGCCTGCGCATCCCCCCCCCCCTTTCCCAGCACCCTCAGGCTGCTGCCCTTGCAGCCTTATGCCAGCCCTGTTTAAGCTGCTTGCTGATTGGCTCCAGCTCTATCGTTCGGTCCGGCCCATGGCATGTAGATTGTCCAGGTGATGGCGGAACTGCAGGTGTCAGGCTAGTACTTCAAGTAGCTGGCCTTCTGTGGGGCAGCCTGCTGCACCCACCCACTGGTCCTGCTGAAGGTGAGTGCTCACCAGTATACTGGCATGGAAGGACCTGCCCATTAATGTGTGTGTTTGGGTGACATTCCACAGGAATTGGAGTGTGTGTGTGTATGTCTGTTTGTGATGGTTGATCTGATTTAGCTGTGTCTGTGTCATTCTATCTGCCCAGTGTGAGGTCTGATGTGTGTTGATCTGCAGTCTCAAATAGAAGTCACCAGCACTCAATGATATGCGCAAGAAGTATAAGCACTTTTATTGAGTTGTCACAAGTGTCATAAAGCTAACATTTCAGGGCCACACCACTGGCCTCTGTATTCTGCGTCACACCACTGGCCTCTGTATTCTGCGTCACACCGCTGACCTCTGTAGTCAACTTGACTGCTCTCTGTACTTGGCATTACACCACTGGCCTCTGCACTCTGCCTTGTTACTGATCTCTGTACTCTGTGTCACACCACTGACCTGGCGGAGTTAAGGCAGGGGCACGGTAGGGGTTAGGTGGGGTAACTGGTGGCGAGTAACTCTTAAGGCCTGGCTAGTAGCTCAGGACTTGAAATTTTGAGCCCTGGTTTAGGACATCTGAGAACACCTGCTCTGTGTTTACATTAGAAGGCTGGCAGACTGCAAAGATTCTGTGCAATAGAAAATAACAGGAAAAAACCTAAGATAATTTAAAGTGTAACTGAAGCCAAAACTTTTTTTCTTTACTGCCTGTTCAGAATATGAAAATATTTTAGTGTGCAAAGTCTGGGCACAGGTTCACTTTAAGCCATGCAGTGGTAACTGTTGTTTACCTCACTGCTTGATTGAACTTTTAGTCTTTTCTTTTTCCTCTTATTATGGTTGCATGTATTTCTGAACAATCACCTTAAGACACCTCAAGCCAGCTGTGTGCATTAAACATCAGAATTAAAGATGTTTTTTTTCTGTAGTCCAGATTTCCCTGTCGTAAGTGGAATAATTCGTTTCTAGGAATATTCCTAGTGAGAAAATACATTCTATATACTCAGACTGTGGCATTCTAAAACCTTAAAAGCATCTGCGGGAAATGTATTACTTGCAGCATGCTGAGGTCGAAATGTTTCAACCTTCATTTTTGCTGTGTAAAATCAGGGTAGAGTAATCGTCAGAGGTGTATATCAAAGAGAGAAAATCGCACTATTCTACTGTTACTAAACTGAATAAAGTCGAGTTTGTTAAAAATTTTGCAATGAATAAAATTTCTCTGCAAACATGTGCATAACTCTAAGTGAAAGTATAATAGACATTTACTAGTATTGGCTTGGAAACACAAGCATTGGTATTATAACAATTGTTACATGGTTTGGCAGAGCAAAATTATAAACTGGCGTGCTATGATGCAGGGCTTGACCTGCCCCACCAGTATGCACAAGTCATTATACTGTCTTAATTTACTAATGAGAACCTCTCTATCCACCAAGCTGCCCATATTACTTTTTCTGCTTGCAGTCACTTGACCTGGCCTAAGCTACACATAAGACACTTTTAGTAGCTCAGTCCTACTACTAAAATGGCTAACAATGAATCGCTAGTTGTAGCAAATGACTGCTAAACAAATGGAACCCTATGGAGTAAGCTACACAAGTGGAATGTAGTAGCAATCGAACTTGCATATATCCACAATGCTCCATTCATAGGCATGCGCACAGGATGTGCCTAATCACCCCGAGCTCTACACCGAAACCACAACAGCAGGTGCCGTGTTTTTGGTCAATGAGGCGGTGGAGAGATCACAGATGGAGCGATGAGCCGGTGGAGAGATGACCGGCTCAGTGATACAGAGCGCAGCAGCACCTGAATTTTACTTTGCCTGTGAAATAGTAAAACTAAATACTCAATTCCCTTTCTGGTCTAAGTTGTACTTGTTAATCTAATCACCTGCGAAGGCCAAGTAATTTATAATAAAAATCAGAATTCAGGTAAAGTACTGTTTTGTAGAAATGTGCGATTCATTTCAGAAAGATTCGTTATTCGGACGAATTTCAGAAATTTGTATATTCGGATGCATAAGAATTTCCCAAAGACAGAATAACGAATGCAAACGGATACGAATTTCCGATAACCAAAATTTCAGATGCATCCAAATTTCTTTCCCAAATTAAGTTTTTTTGTGTTAAACATCAACTTAAAAAAAAAAAAAAAGTATGTGGCTAAAAAAAGTGTGTAGGGTTCCCCCCAAACGTCATGCCAGGCCATTTAGGTCTGGTAGGAATTTTAGGGGGGAACCACACCCCAAAAAATGGGGGGAAAAAAGTGGGGTCCCCGAAAATTCCTACCAGACCCTTGATCCGAGCACAGGCCCGGCAGGGCAGGAAAGGGGGGAAAAGATCTAGTGCCCCCCTCCTTGCAACATACCAGGCTAAGTGCCCTCGGCATTGGGAGGGCGCTGCCATGCTGATTGGGACAAGGACCTCTTCCCCACAGTCCTGGCCCAGTGGTTGTGGGGTCTGCCGGCAGGGGTGCTTATTTGCATCAGAATGTCAATTGGGCGGAACAAGTCCCGTGACGTCACTGCTCGCTCCGCCTATTTGTTTACATTCGGGCTGGAGCTGTCATTTTGTGGCGAGTCTTCATCAGGTTCGGACAGGTGTTCATGCGGCGGGGCTTTTTTATTTTGGCGAGTCGGCGGGCGTCTTTCATCGTGATTGACGCTGGATTACATTGATGGATCCATTTTTTGGGGGGCAAAAACTGACACATTTTTTTCAATTAAAGGACTTTTCAAAATGTGTGGTGTGTTTATTTACATTTACTTTTAGCCCTTTAGTAAATGAGTAGGGGTACTCTACTAATTCTAAAGAGAGGCAGCGGCATCTGGGTGCCCCTTAAAGGGTTACCCCGATGCAAATAAGCCCCCCTGACCGCAGACCCCCACAACCACCGTGCCAGGGTTGTTGAGGACGAGGCCCTTGTCCCCATTGGCATGGGGACACCCTCCAATTCCTACCACACCAAAAGGGTCTGGTATCAATTGGGGGGAACCTCACGTTTTTTTTTTCTTCTGCAGACTGTAAAAAAAGAAATATATTTTTGTTTTCCTTTTGTCTAATGTCACTTTGCCACAACGAAAATTTGTTCATACCACCGCTAACAAAATTAACAAAAATTCGAATTTCGTTCAAATCTGAATCCCGAAATAAATTGACTTTCGGACCCGAATCCTGAAAAAAATAAATAACGAAAAATCTGGATGAATGCAACACAAATTTTTTGGCGCACATGTCTACTGTTTTGACTTTTTTTTACAAATCGCAATGACTTGAAATAATTATTTTAACACCCAGAATAGTGTTCCTTTCTGTTGATATCTAATCATGTTCACAATTTAAATAGATAAATGTGCTAATGAATTTAAACATTTAGAAATTATTTTGTGTGGCGCTGTGGATTTTAGAAGCATTTTGGTGACAAGACTGTCTATACTCAACAAAGAAGACTGCAGAATCTGAAGTAATATGTGCACTTTGATAGGGATGCTAATACAGTCATATGGACATGCAGCATTAAATATGCCTGTATTTGTGGAGCTTGGGAGGCCCAGTTGCTGTGTTTTTGTGTCCATTTGATTGTATGGACACAATTCGCTGTACACAGGTATAGGTGAGTAAATCTAAGTAACAGTGTTTACATGCACATGCGTATGGGCATAAGCAGGGCCATATCTATGATAAATAATGCTTATGGCAAACACTGAAATTGCGCCCTTGTCCAGACATCTGACACCCCAGTTCTGGCAGACCCAGACACACTTGCTGCAGAATAAGGAATGCACAGTGCACAGAATGAGTGCGGAATATAACATGTACAACATGGTGTATAGATGAGGCATCATGGGCTAGGGCACGTACAGCATGACATATGAAACGAGGCAGTCTGGACTAGGGCATGTACAGCATGGCATATAGAATGAGGCAGTGTGGAACAGGGAATGTACAGCATGGCATATAGAATGAGACGGTGTGGAATAGGGAACATACAGCATGGCATATAGAATGAGGCAGTGTGGAATAAGGAACATACAGCATGGCATATAGAATGAGACGGTGTGGAATAGGGAACATACAGCATGGCATATAGAATGAGGCAGTGTGGAATAAGGAACATACAGCATGACATATAGAATGAGGTGGTGTGGAATAAGGAACATACAGCATGGCATATAGAATGAGGCAGTGTGGAATAAGGAGCATACAGCATGGCATATAGAATGAGGCAGTGTGGAATAAGGAACATACAGCATGGCATACGGAATGAGGTGCTGTGGAATGGGGAACATATAGCATGGTATATGGAATGAGGCAATGTGGAATAGGGAACATACAGCTGATCACTGCTGTCACTTGTAGACAAGCAGCCAGGGCATAGGAATACTTAAAATACTAATTTCCTTTGCCGGCTTTGCATTAGATGAGTCATCAGTCAGAGCCCAGCAAAGGAAGTGAGAAGTGTAGCGTAGTGAGTAGCTGGTTCACAGCTTAATTAAAGGGGCAAACACTGTCACTGTCCTTGAGTGGTGTGGCATACCCTCCCCCAAGGGGAGCCCATGACTTGTGCCCTGCCTGCTATACCCTAGGTATGCCTCTGGGCATCAGTTAAGAAAGGTTAAAGCGCATAGAATCCTCAAAGCAGGAGCTGACTGAATTCGTTTTTTTCGAGGTTTTTTTTCCCCTTTATCCTGCTGATCTGGCCAATAAGTCTTATGTTTCAACCTCCTTTAACAGGCCAAGCTGTCTAGAAAAATAGGACTGAGACAAGCCTTTTAACATTGACTGGGGTGCTTACAATGGTGAGCTTTTATTTATGTAAAACCTTTATCTCAAAAGAAAAAGAAAAGTGTTGTTGTAACTATTAAAAAAGTAATAGCTTGAGTCTGGATTGTATTTGTTGGTCAAGTCCATCTAAATCTGCTAGTCCATCTGACTCTACCCGCTCCACAAGTTGACAATACTGCTGCCAAGTGTGGCTCTCTTGATCCTCCTGGAGCCACCTTAGGAAAGAAAATGAGTTACTGGCTGGATCACTAAGTAAAAATAAAGGGAACAAGCCTAAAAAATAATGCAGCCACCACATCTAAGGATTAGTAAGTTGCAATATGTTGCATTTTTGTTTTTGAATTTAGCTACACTTTAAGCACCACAGAGATTGCTGGTGACTGCTTGTTTGCACCAGTGGTGGAACAATCGCCAAAGCGACCAAGGCGGCCGATATGGGGCCCGGCCAGGGCACCCCTCTGATGCCGTGAGGACCGCTATGGCATGTAAGGGTGCTTGCTGTCACTGACACAGCTCAGCAGTGGCGCTTCCCCTCACGGCCACTGCAGAGCTGTGTCAGTGACAGCCAGCAGCTACGGCAGAAGAGGCCAGCGTTCGCAGTGTAGGAGGAGGCGGGGCCCGCCTAAGAGCAACCCCGCCTCCTCTTACATCACTAGCCAGCGATCTAAGAGCAGATGGGGCCAGTGATGTAAGAGGAGGCGGGGCCCGTCGATAGAAGAGGAGGCGGGAACCAGGGACGGAAGAGGAGGCGGACAGCGCTGACAGGTAAGAGGTGTGCAGCCCATCTGAGACCCTGCAGAGCCGACTATAGAGGGTCTATGATGGGCTCTGCAGGGTCACTCTCTGGTGGGCTGTTTGGTATATCAGGTGGGCTCTGCAAGTGGCATAACTAGCAATCACAGGGCCCCATACAAAATTTTGCTATGGGGCCCTGTGATTTCTAGTTACGCCCCTGGTTAGTACCCCAGTCATATGCCAGTCAAACCACTTATAATACAATCGACATCTCCTGGGGACAAAAGAAACTCTGTTAACAAACGTCCTGATTAAGTTTGCGCTGTTTAATTATAGCAATTACAAAGATATTTAATTGATTCTGCAATTACCCTTTTTCATAAAAAGGAGAAGAAAACCTTCAGATTATGGTGCTGGAAAAAAATGTGACAGATGATGCAGCACTCAATTTTGAGAACTACGTGACAGCAGCTTGGAAAAATGTATTTTAAGCAGCTGCTAATCACCTTTAATGGTTTTCCCTGCTTTACAATCTCATTTCCAATGCTTTTAATCATTCTAATACTGCAAGGCAATGAATGATGGTTTTAATTATACTATATTGAACGGGTGAACTTTGTGTACATTTCTGGGGGACACAGAATTATTTCATTGCGCAGAGATCATGCAAACACTGTCTTTAAATCAAAAATTCATTCCGTTGGAAATATGTTGCCTTCCCTGAATTTCAATATCTACAGTCAAGGCATTTGAAGAGAACGGGTCCATCAAGTGTTCATTCTGAAAACAGAGAGGTCGCTGCACTTGCTGCATGTTAAGTGAAGGTGCCCATACACCTTACAATTATCTGCAGATTTTCTGTGGTCAGATGGAAAAAGTGCAATAGATTGGACCAGGTGGAGATTACTCCATGCACACAGTTAAGTGTAGATGGAGGAATCTGTTGCACCTTTTCCATCTGACCATAGAAAATCTGCAGATAATTGTAAGGTGTATGGCCAGCTTTAGAGTCAGGGTGAAATATTACTAATTCAGCTTACAAATCACACACAGGTGTGCTGCCTCTTGTGGACTGGATACACATCAGTGATTTTGACTTCAAGTGACATTAAACCCTCAGATTTTTTAACATAAACCAATACTGTAATGTGTGCCTTAATGTAATCCGTGGTTGTTTCCCTTCTCTTTGCTGCTCTTCCTTTTAAATCCTCATGTCTTCTCATGCAGGGGGAGAACTTCCCTTTGCAGCTGAGTGCCTCTTCCTGTAGGGCTGGCTCAGGTTGCAAACGTACACACAGACACCATGTATCCATTCCGGAGACAAGGCAGTTTGCTGCAAAACAGCAGTTCTGCCCAGCATGAGAACAAATACAGATTTAAAAGGAAGAGCAGCAAAGAGAAGGGAAACTACCATGGATTACAGTAAGGCACACATTACAGTATTGGTTTATGTTAAAAAATCTGAGGGTTTAATGTCACTTTAATTTACCACTGACAGATGTGGCCTCTGTCAGCAAGTCATTCACTGCATCTGTACGGACACACTTTAGATTTCTGCCATAACAATCTGTAGGTTCCTGCCCCAGGTATCCCCAGCCACGCAGACAAGCCCTGTGTGGATGTAGCAAAAACTCGGTTTAAAAGTGCAAGTCCTCCATAACCAGGACTATTTTATAACATTGTAGCAACAAACAATATAATCCAGAGTTTATTTTATATGAGAAAACTACAGAGAGAGCTCAGCATCAGTATATTCTTCAATGCTTGGAAAAACAAAGGACTGAAAACAAGGGATATACTACACTCACAAACATTACGGATTCAATATTAAACCTCTTTATTGTAGAAAAATACACAAAACATATCCCTCGTCACTTGGTGACAAGGGAGCATGGAGCCGGCTTCCCGGCTAATCAGGAAACCGGGGCCGAGTCATTACACGTCGCACAGCTTCTCGGCTAATCAGGAAGCCGGGCGGTGAGTCATTACATGTCGCCCGGCTTCCTTACAGGGACATCCGGTATCGACATTTGGTATCGACAGGTACCGGAAATAAAAATTATTGGTAACTGATACAAAAAAAACGGTATCGGTGCATCCCTACAAATAAGTAAACGAAACATGAGATTGCAGTCCATAACGGGAGCAAGCTTGGAGTGGTGGTTACTTTACAACACACATGGGGACCATGGAGAGCAAAAGTAGCCACCGTCCAGAAGGAAGGACAATGGCAACACCAATCCAGAGATGATTTGAGGATCTACAGCTGAGTGATACACAAATAAGCTACATGTTTGTTAATATTTAAGGTACTTAAATGCATTTTTAAGATTTAACTTTTTAGTTTAGTGTCACTTTAATGATGTTTTAATAAAACAATTGCAATAATGTGTGTGTATTATATTTGCCTGGAGTTCAGCTTTTTATAAGACAGAATAGTTCCAGCTGTTGGTTGTATGACCATGTCCCTCTCTTTATAAAATGTAGAACTGGAAAGGCAAAGAGAAACCTGTTTTTTTTTTATTTCAGGTCATCTAAAGCCTCACATTACCAAGATAGAAATGAATGTAAAAGTGAAATAAATAACTTGAACCTGTCAGGAATTTCAAGTGCTGAAGTCTAGACGGAGAAAAATGTTAGCATTTAGTTCTCTTCAAACAGATTTTGTGTGGTATTAAAATGAGAAGTATTGGGAGAGTAAAATGTGCTCTATAGATCGAGAGCTGAGTGATCACGAATCGCTGATCAGTCACCTCACAGGCTTCTACCTGCACAGAGCAATGACTGTCAGTCACTGCTTCCTGTAGGGATCCACCCTTCTCTCTGTTCCTCAAGCACTCATTGGAGGGACAGACAGGGGAGGGGGGGCAGGCACAACTGGCTCCTGGCTCTAGAGAGGCAGAAACAGCTGTCAAACAGTAGAAAGGCATCATGGCACACTCACAAACCAGCATGTAAAACAACTTGTCTCACCACTAAGGACAATGACAGAGGTTTGGATACACGTCTTCTGCAAAGGATGTGTAAGCCGCACTGCCGCGCCAAGGCACCTCTTATAGTGCGGTCCTAACTCTAAACTATGAGAGTCTCCATCTTGGAGCACATGGGGGCAGAAGATATCAAATTGGGTGCAGGCCTGTCAGGAGGACGCCCCACCTCCTTAAAGGTACAGAAACACACAAGGGATAACTGGTAACAAATTGTATAACTGCCAGTCTTTCATTGTTCCTCAAGGTACAGAACAGATCTCCATGTGAGAGGATACAGTAAGTAGCTGGATGCACCTTCTGGAAGAAACAAATGGATAGGCAAACTACAGGCCTGATTATCAGTGGTGACAACACTGATAAATCTCCCCGCACGTAGTCCTTTGAGGGTACAGCCACCACCATAGTTGCCGACATTTCTAAATAAAAAGGAGACAGCCTAAAGAGTCCAAGAAGTGTGCCACCATTTACTCACATAGGGGCATAGCCAATAGAGTGGGTGTGGCTTAAAGTTATATTGCTTGCAAAGTTGCACCTTTTTCCCTGTACTTTGTCATGTTTTAGAGCTGAAATCCAGCCCATTATAACCTCTTTTACTCCTAGCGTCCCTCGGTTTTGTTAGCAAGCAATACAGGGAAAGAAGGGACCTTTCCCTTGATTACATAGGCTAGAATGGCGAGCTTCCAAATTCACCTGGAGATAGTGGAGTGAAAAGCAAGTTGTCCCTTGTGGGGATCCACAGTGATCCTTCCCTAAAGGAAGCTGTAGCCAAGAGTTAGACTTGAACAGCGCATACCACATGGAAACAGTAGAGGAAAACCTCCTTTGGATGTTTTGGAGCAAAACATAAAGAAGGAACAATGCACTGATCCAGGTGAATAGAGTTACTGGGGAATGTACAGGGGGAGTAATGTGTGCATCACCCAGCACAAAAGCCCTCACTAAGGAGTGAGAGGCAAGTAGTCTTTGAACAAACAATAATCACTAAGGCTGAGATTTGACACTTGATAGTAACTCAAGGTCAAGTGTTCGTCCAGACCATTCCTGGGTTGGAATTCCTTGCCTTGAAGTATTAAAACTATGCCTTCCATGTGTGATGTGAGCAGGTGATTTCCTAGTATTCAAAAGCATATGGATAATGTACTTAGACAGGTCCCTATCCTTCAGGAACTGATCTTCAGAGAGAGTCTGCCAGGATTCTGAGGAGGTCCAAGTACCACATGTGCCTTGGCCAGTTTAGTGCAATCAGAATGCCCTAAATAACAATCCTGTGGAGCAGGCGAGGGAGACGTTTCAGAGGAGAAATAGAGGCATAGATTAGGTTGAACTGTTTCCATGGAGTCATCCTGGTATCCACTGTAAAGGCTAGAGGATCCCTGGACCTAGAAGCAAACTTGCTTATTTTGTTGTGGAGCTTAGAAGCCAGAGGCTCCATGTCCCGTGTCTCCAATTTGCAACAGATGTCTTGAAACACATCTGGATGAAAAGACCTTGATGCTGACAACCAAGGAATTCTGCTTGCCAATTTTCCACGCCTGGGATGTGCACGGTGGACAGGTCTGCAACTGCACAAGATTCAGATCTGCTTCTCTTTAAGCTGCGAGACTCTGATTCCTGATGTCGTGGAATTATCTGACTGAATCCTGGTCGGATGATCTTGCAGACGAGGGGTCCAGTAATAGAGGGAAAACCAAATTGTTCTAAACTCCAGCATATTAATTAGGAGAAAAGTTTCCTCCTGCAACCAAGTCCCCTCAACCGAGAGAGTACTGAGGACTTCTCCTCAGTACGACAGGCTCGCATCTCTTGTGAGGACCTTCCAGACCAGTGGTAGGAAGGATTTCCCAGACTCCAGTGCTAGACCCGTGATCCATCAGCACAGGGTAAAAATAGTTTTGCGGGTCAGGTGAATGCAGCAGTCCAGAGACTTAGCCCGTGTTTCCCACACTGCCAGAATGTTGAGTTGCAATGGTCTGGAATTACATTGGGCATACAAGAGAGGCTCAAAGAAGGTCAACATCAAGCCTAAAACCATCAATTACCAGATACTCCAAGCGATGAGACAATTCCAGTGCTGATTTCTGGAGGTTCAGGATCCAACCAAACCTCTGCGGGGTCTGAACAGTCTGAAGGACAGAATCTGCACACACAGTTCCTACAGAAGATCGTCCAGATATCCCACTTTGGGGATGCTCTTAGAACAAAGCAAGGCAAAAACAGGTAACCAATAAAAGTGGTATCAACAAAGTGCTCCAACAACTTTCCACTGATTGGTGATAGCAATAAAGTGCTTCAGCAATTACATAAAACATCCACTGAAGTGATCCAGTCCACACAAAAGTGCTCCATTATCTAAATAGGAGTGTATTCAGTGACTTCCATGTCCAATTCAGCAAGTTTCCAGAACTGTTGGACCATCCAGTAAACATGGTAAGATAGCATTCCCCAATTATCTCCCCTTCAGGCCAGGTTCACACCTGGGCAACTCCTGACCGCATGGCAATCGTGCACAAAACCACATGGATTGCCACGCGGTGACGGAGTCACTCACCACAGCCGATCGCGCTGGAGTTGGCATTATATTCTAATGGCACCCCAGTTGTTCTGGGCGAATCAACGGTTTCCCGCCGTGAATCCACCCGTGCAACTGAACATGATCGAGGCTAAAAAAGCAAAAAAAAAAAAAAAAAAAGGAACTTGTACCTTTATTTTATATTTATGATCATGCAGCGCCAACCACAAAAAAAATGCAATGCAAAAAAAAGGAGGTAAAAAAAACAAAAAAAAAAAAAAAAAAAAAGGTACTTGTACCTTTATTTTAGATTTATGATCATGCAGCGCCAACGCAGAAAAATAATGTGAACAAATATCAGTGACTGTACAATGTAATGTGCATCGTGATAAATTATTGGATATGAAGGCTGCAGCAAAAAAAAGACCACACGGGTCAAAGCATAAATATTTTTTTCCGATTATGCAGCGCCAACACAATAATAAATAAGTGATTAATTAAACCATATATTGTGAACAAACACCATTAATTATATAATGTGAATATGTGTTATTCAGTGAGACAAAAACAAATATATGTGAAACTGTGTCCACTTTTGAAAAAATAAAATACAGAGTGAAAAAGTCCAACGTGTGTTGTGTATTTCTTTTTTTCAAACACCGTGAATGGTAATAAGGTGTTCCAAGCAAGAGCAGGTTGTAAATTCAGGAAACAGTTCCGTGATGTTTGTTTGGGGATGCCGGCAAATGCCGTGTGAATCCCCTCAGGGTATATACTCACCACAATGTAGTGGCTGTGGTAAGCAGCCTGTAGAGCTTTTAGAGAAATGAATTCTCCTGAAGTTGTGGCGTCTCCGCTGCAACTCTTGACGGTCTGTGACCGGTGAATGGTTTGTCTTCGGGATCATACAAGAAAAAGACCTCTCATAGTGTAGAAGTTTCAAAAGGATTTTATTCGAATCAAAATAGGACTAAAACAACGAAATCCACAAGCAAAAACCGAAAAAAATGTCAAAGAAAAATGTTCCGATCGGCAAAACTACAAAATCCTGTATCTGGTGTAGCGTGAGGTTAGGCCCGCCCCGACGCGTTTCGTCTTATCGACGTCCTCAGGGGTTTAGCAGGTCTGCATGATTGTAAATCTTTATACTCTGACCTATTTGGTCTGTATTGCCGCAGCCTTCAAATTTAATCACCTAATATAATTTAATATTAGATAGAACACTTTTTGACACACATCCAGCGCAAAATTAACAAACACATACATACCTTTATTTTAGAGATTGAAACTGATGGCACCGCGTGGCAACCACTGTGTGCACTAGCACATGATCGAGTGGTCCAGGGACGTGCGTCCCGGGTGTCGCTCTGGTCTGAACCTAGCCTCAAGGTATAGTGGTGGATAGTAGCATTCTCCCTTTTGCAGTAAGGCTAAGGACCCCAATTGGGGGCGTGCTTATGCTGATGTCATCACGTTACCAGAAAGTGGAGGACACCTGCTGACCATCTTGAGCTTTGTTATGCAGTGTGGAACAATCATGGCCTACTGTATGTGAGTGTTTTTAACTTGTTACAGAGTGGTTTTACACTATGGGGCTGTCTTTTGTATTCTCTCTGAGCTACGCTGAGGGTATATGAGGAGTGCAAAAGAAATATACTATATTATTCTGAAATATACTATTCTACATATACTATATTATATTATTCCGAATGTGCAGAATCTTGATAAAAAGGTAAACATTGTTGGCTTCTCTCAGAGCAGGTACAAGAAATTAATTTTGTTATAGTTAAAAAATAAAGCCCATGTCATTTGTATCAATGGGGGTGAAAGAAGGCCATCATTAGTGTCAGTGGAAGTAAAATAAGCTGCATATGGTTGGTGTCAGTGGGAGTAAAATAAACCCCATCACTGGTGTTAGTGGGAGTAAAAGAAGTCCTGCCGTGGTTGTCAATATGGGTAAAAAAAAGCCCCATCGTTGGTGTCAGTGGGTGCAAAATAAGACCAAACGTTGGTGTCAGTGGGAGCAAAATAAGACCCAACTTTGGTGTCAGTGGGAGCAAAATAAGACCCAACTTTGGTGTCAGTGGGAGCAAAATAAGACCCAACGTTGGTGTCAGTGGGAGCAAAATAAGACCCAACGTTGGTGTCAGTGGGAGCAAAATAAGACCCAACGTTGGTGT
>NW_017307295.1:480423-492576 GCF_000935625.1 Nanorana parkeri
TGGTGTCACTGGGGGTAATATAAGCCCCATAGTTGGTGTCACTGGGGGTAAAATAAGCCCCAACGTTGGTGTCAGTGGGAGCAAAATAAGACCCAACGTTGGTGTCAGTGGGAGCAAAATAAGACCCAACGTTGGTGTCAGTGGGAGCAAAATAAGACCCAACGTTGGTGTAATTGGGGGTAATCTAAGCCCCATCAGAGTCAGTGGGGATAAACTATACCCCAAATGATTGTTGTCAGTGGGAGCAAAATAAATCTCAACTTGTTTGCATTTGTGGAAGAAAACCAAACTTCAGTCAGAACTAAAATAAGCCCCATATTGGTGTCAGTAGAAGGAAAATAAACCCCAAATCATTGGTGTCAGTGGAAAAAAACAACAAATCCTCAAATCATTAGTGTCAGTGGGAGTAAAATAACCCCAAAGTATTGGTCTTGATATGAGAAAAATGAACCCCAAATCCCTGCAGCATGAATAAGCAATGGTGTTCAGTGGTTGCTGATCTTAACACATGTTCCTGTGCTGCTGCTCTGCCAGGACTGAACTGTGCTGTGGGTAAGGAGATAATTCCACCTGATAGTCACAACTGCAGTGCTGGAAAGCAGTTGTTCCATAACTTGGCACCTTGCTACCACTCTGCCAAGTGTCCTGGATCCTGCAGGAAAGCCTGTGGGTCATTGTCCAAAATCCTTGGATTTTGGACATGTGTGACACCTGGCAACTATGCACCATGAAGGTGACAACGCTGGCCAGAATTTAAAAGTGGTGGATTAGCATCATCACCCAGTCAAAGAAATTATACCCAGCAAGCAGGAAAAAGTTGCCCAGTGGTTAGCACTTCCGTCTTGCAGCACTGGGGGTCCCCGGTTGAAATCTCGGCCAGGTCACTATCTGCAAGGAGTTTGTGTGATCTCCCTGTGCTTGCATGAGTTTCCTTCCAGGTACTCCGGTTTCCTCCCACACTCCAAAGACATGCTGGAAGGTTAATTGGCTCCCTTCTAAATTGGCCTTTGTGACTATGGATGTGGGATAGGGACCTTAGATTGTAAGCTCCTTGAGGGCAGGGACTGATGTGAATGTGTAGTATGTAAATTTTTGGCGCTATATCAATACCTGTAATCAATGAAGGGAAACAGACAGACAGAAGTACACAGTCATACATAACTTTCAATATCGTACAATTTGTTTTTGTATAAATTGATTGTAGTTCTACTTTAAATCTCCCCCTTGCCAGCAGCAAGTAGTCAATGTTCATTGCTCCTGGCCACTAGAACCACAGAAAGGAAGCCGTGTGTAAGGCTTCATTCACACACAGCAGTGGCGTTTTCCACATGGAAACCCGTGCAAACGTTAATAAATGCATGTATTTCGCACGTTTGCAGTGGCGTAACAACCGGGGGGGCAGCAGGGGCGTGGGCCCCGGGCGAAAAGTGAAGGGGGGGCGCTGGCCGAAAATGGCACTTTCGGCTAAATGCCGAAAGTGACATTTTCCTGTCGTTTTGTCGGCGCGGCCGTGATTCCTTTCATCCCCGCTGGGACACAGAGCAGTGCCCAGCGGGGATGAAAGGAATCAGAGAGAAAATGACAGCCGGCCGAGCGCTGCGAGCGGCCGGTGTCTTTCCTCCCACACCGCTCGGCCGCCTATCACAGTGCAGCAGAGCGGTGAATCCAAACATAAAATTTTGCTTGCACTATTTTGCGGGACGCGCGGTTGCTGCAAAAGTCTGAACAATGTGCCTTGCAATGCATTATTTTTTTATGTTTAGATCAGTTACGCGTGTATTCGTATGCCCAAATACACGCAGAACAGCGCTAATGTGAGAATGGAGCCTAAATGTCTAACCAATTTGTTGGACACTAATCACATGTCTCTGTCACAGGCTGGGAGTGAGATACATGCTCACCCATTGCAAGGGTTGATGACACTTCTTAGGATTTGAATGCAGCAGTTGTCAGCACAGTACAGGAAGTTAGAAGCACGCTGGATTTCCACCAGATCAGGTATATTCCTATAAAAAACAAACTATGCAGAAATGTGCAGGTAGTACAATGATTAATTGAATATTTGCATTTTGCACAGACATGCACTTTAACAGTCTGCAATGCTATTGTTTGTTACAAGTCTGGCTGAAAACCATGAGACTTTTCATACTACTACGGTATAACTATCTCTCATTTATAACTATGTCTGCCTATGACACGCATGCAGAATGTGTGTCCCTCACACAGCCAGCCATGCACACAATTCCCTCTATCGTCGTGCTCGCTCCTGTCATCACACAGTGAGAGCCGCAGGCTTCTGAACAGCTTTATCTTCATCAAACAAGAAATATCCCTCCGCCCATCCTTCACACAGGACATCACCTGATACCAGCCAGTCTCCGCTCACTTCCGGGATACAGTCACCTGATCGATTTCCCGTCACATGACTGAGCTTCCCCTGTCAGCTGTATTGTGTACATAGAGAGGTCATACGGTGCAGTGTTGGGATCCCGTTACCGCTGCTGCCTGTCCACTTCATGGTTCCGGGGACTGAGACCGGTGAGTGTTATAAGCGCTGCGCAATGGCTCAGTGTGGCCTGGATGTATAATGGTTGAGCTGAGTATGGCCTGGCTTTATAATAGTGGAGCTGAATGATGGCTTTTCTGTATAATGGTGGGGCTGAGTGTATAATGGTGGGCTGCCTATGTAATGGTGGAGCCGAGTGGTGGTGTCTCTGTATAATGGAGGAGCTGAGTGGTGGTCTTTCTGTATAATGGTGGAGCTGAGTGTATAATGTATAATTGTGGCCTGGCTATGTAATGGAGGAGTGTATAATGGTGGAGCTGAGTGGTGGCCTCTCCGTATAATGGTGGAGCTGAGTGGTGGCCTCTCCGTATAATGGTGGAGCCGAGTGGTGGCCTCTCCGTATAATGGTGGGGCCGAGTGGTGGCCTCTTCGTATAATGGTGGAGCCGAGTGGTGGCCTCTCCGTATAATGGTGGAGCCGAGTGGTGGCCTCTCCGTATAATGGTGGAGCCGAGTGGTGGCCTCTCCGTATAATCGGGAGCCGAGTGGTGGCCTCTCTCTGCATAATGGTGGAGCCCAGTGGTGGCCTCTCTGCATAATGGTGGAGTGGAGTCCAGTGGTGGCCTCTCTGCATAATGGTGGAGCTGAGTATATAATGGTGGAGCTGATTGTGACCTCTCTGACTGCCCATGTCCTAGTCTTCTGTGCGGCTCATCATTGTGTCTTCCATTGTACAGTCCTCTGTATTGTTTATCAGAAGAAGGAATTAAACTTGAAACATTGTAAATCTAAGTCCTAAACTCTGATTGGTCGGATTCATTTCCTGTACCCTTCATCTCTTTCTTCTCCAGTTTCCACGTCTTTAGTATTTTAGAACTTTTTGTGCATCCCCCTGTACCGTACTGATAGGATTAGATATCTCTGGGTGGAAGTGGTTCTGTACAGTGATGGAAGTGTAATAGGGGCTGCTGGAGTGAAGAGCCAGATCATTTAATGATGATGTCATCGTGTATTTTTGGGGATCTCCTTTTCTTGTAAGGAACTTTCATATGTTGGTATAATATTGTTGGGCTCTGTGGTTTTGTAGGGAACAGAAGTCATTCCTGTCATTTCATCTTATGTCCTTTCGTCTTTAGAATGACCCTTTGTTATTCTAGCTGACTGACAGCACAGTGCCATCTCTTGTCATGTATAATGGACTGATTCATTGTTAGCAGTGTGCATGGTATGGCTTGTGATTAGGTCATTGAAATCCATTCTGCTTGGAATGATCAAACCTCAGGCTAGATGGAACATTTCATTATGTTCGGGCTTGGAGATAAAATACATAGACTGATTAACAGGAGCCATGTTTCTGTTGAAATTGCGCCATTATTCTCAGACCGCTTTCATTGGGAAGTGTTTCTATAGCCACCTCCAAACCATGATAAGTATTTGTGGAAGGACAGGCAGATCAAGGAAGTATTATGTATTACTTCCTATAACAATGCTGGACAAACGTCATCATACCAATAAGGTGCATTCACACCAAAATCAAAAAGAAATCACCGTTGGAAGTCAACAGAGGGTCGGACTTAGTATATGTTTGTAACCTCTAGCTAAGGTTTTGTTTTATTTTGGATTGAGCCAGAAAGGGTTAAAGCCTGTGTCAGATTTGTATTTGTCTGTGTCGGTTTCCTCTTATTTTCTGTTTGGAAACAGGTTTAATATGTCACAAGCTAAAACCCGTTATTAGTAGAGCAGGTAAGAGATAAAAATAATTTGCAGATTAAAAATGAAAATAACAAAACCAGGTTAGGTGACTCCAAACAAGGTGCAGAAACATCTCGGCAACGATCAAGAGAAATGGGAAGCACCTGAGCTAAATTTCTTGTGTTTTGTTACAGAGGGTCCGAATACTTAAAGGAGAATTACGGGGTGAATGGAAAAACACTCATCCCCATAATTCAAGCCGACCTGTGACAATAAAGCTGATTGGGGAGTTGGCAAACACATGCTGCCGATTGCTCACTTTCCGATCATCTCTCTGCAGAGAGCAGCGACTGTCGGTCACCTCTCCCCGCAGGGATTCCCCCCTCCCCTGTCTGATCCTCCAGCACTGACTGGAGGAACAGACAGGGGAGGGGGCAGGCACAGCTGGCTCTGCCTCTAGATAGGCAGAGCCAGCTGTCAATCAGCCAACGGGGAGGATCTCAAAAGTATTGTCGGGATCAGTCCCAGCTGAGGCGATCTCGGCAAATAGCAGGCGATGTCCCGCTATATACTGAACTTTGGGTCACGGTAGGAGGATAGTATGTCCTCCCGTGATCCTGAAGAGAACTATGGGATAAAAAGGTTACCCCATAGTTCTCTTTTAAGTGCATGTGATATTTTATTTTTTTATTTTTAATAAGTTCAGACATTTTTAAACTTCTGTTTTCGCTTTGTCATTATGGGATACTGAGTGTAGAGTAATGATTAATGCACACCCTAATGCAGGGCTTGACAAATCCCAGGCAGCAGGTCGCCAATGCGACTAAAAATTGCGTCCTGGTGCCTGGCTTTTGCCAGCCTGTTCCTCCGTCTCTTCTCTCACCGCCGCTGCAGCCACAATAAACCCTGCCTGAAGGACCTGAAGGAGAACTTTCTTCTTCAGGTCCCTCCTCTGCTGATTGTCAGCAGGCAGTGGGTAGGTGCAATAGGCAGCCTGTTATTGGCTATTGCAATTTGAAATGGCCAATAGCAGGCTGGCTATTTCTCCTGCCTGCTGTGTTTACAGCTTTCATTCCCCAGCTAAAGCTGGTGAAGTGGAAAGGTGACACTAGGGGTCTAATAGACCCTGAATGCCACTTTTTAAAGAGAAACCTGTCATCGCCAATAAGGGAAAAAAAAATTACAAAAGTTAAACAAAATTAAAAATACCAAAAAAAGAAAATTAAAATCCACCACAAAACGCCCTCACGAAAAAAACAAACTGGCTTCTAACTTTAACTGGCTCCTGGATTCAAAGAAAATTTGTCAAGCCCTTCCCTAATGCAATAGGCAGCACACACCTATGCAGCTGGCATCTCCAGACTTCACTTTCTTGCAGGACAATGCTGCACATTGGAATCTTCAGCCTTCAACGTAGCTCTGCAAGAAATGGTAGAGTGGTGTCTGCTGTGGTGGAACCAGTAGCTATGATCTTCCTTCTTTTGCAAGATGGCTTTAGAGACTAATAATCATATTAAATATTGGTTTCCAAGCCCATGAGAGTGAATTTGCCACAACTCCAGTTTAAACTAGTGAGGAATTTAAAGTCCAAACCTCTCGTGTATGTGTAAATATCATGTGTATGTCAACTATATACAGCAAATATTTGGAAGGTAGATAAACTATACACAAAAGAACCTGTTTAGGAAATCTGAAATGTCATTTTAGGGGATTTTTAGGGGATAATTGGTAAACTTGAATAGCTGGCCAGCTTATTACATTGAAGACCTTTTCACACTGTTGCAATTGCTTGTGGTTTTATAAAATCGCTTTATGTCAGCTAATGTTCTTTGCAATAAATGTTATTGTATGCAAATATATTTCAAGTAGAAATCCCTTTTTTTTTCTTTTCTTAGGTGTCCGTTTACCATATGCATGCTGCTGTTTAGTTTGTTTTTAGGGCCCATTCACACCACATCTGATCATCTGCAGACCAGACCGTATTGTTTCCGGACCCAAAATGCATCCTAATGTATCCCTATGCGATTTCTGGCCTCTGTTCACACCAGCGCAGTCCGTTCCAGACCAGAAAAATACTGCATGTCTCATTTTGTCTGGTCTGGTCTGGAATGCAAGGGGACGCATAGAAACGCATAAAAAACACACTGGAACGCACCTGAAAGCCCATTGTAAGCTTAAAAACACGGCAAAAATGCGACAAAACGCAATGCACTGCGTTCCTGGTCCGGAAAATGGTGTGAACCGGCCCTAACGGGAAACTATATGGGCCCATTCACATTCATGCATGTGCGAATGTGCTCCAAGGCCTTTTAGCTATTGGGGCTTGTTCACACCAGGTGTGTTAAATAAAACAGGCCCAATGCAAGGACACTGAGAAAACAGTTGTTCTCTATGTTCCTTGTTCACATTCACATTGGTGTGAGTTGCATAAGATGCAGCCTAGCACACGGTAGTTACAATGTGTGTCAGGTTGTCACGTACTGCTGTGTAGAGAGATACACGTGAGTGATGAAAGTTACACAACAACTCTGGGCATGTAAGAAAATAACCCTTGTGGTGGGGCTTCCATTGCCCTGCAAGGGTTAAGTGTTCATTTTGGTCTAGGGTCTAAAATAAAAAAAAGATATACTTTATATACTGCTTTCATTTTTTTAATTGCCCAGAGTTCATTTTTAACAAAAAAAAAAGCAAGCAATGCATTGTAATAATGCAGAGCAATGCACAACGCACACCAGTGTCAGTTATGCACACCATAATGTGCTGCAGCTGGTGTGAACGGACACTGAGAATGTTTAATCATTGAAGAGAATTCATCAAAATCTGGAGCAGCTGTGCATGGCGACCAATCAGCTTCTACCTTCAGTTTGTATGAAAAAGAAAGGTAGAAGCTGATTGGTTGCAATGAACATGGGGGTTCCAGATTTTGTCTGCTCCAGTTTTGATAAATTCTCTTCATTGTGTACAGCTTAAGTCATTGTTATTCAGTTCTGAATAAATGTACTTTTCAGCCCATGAACCAGATCTGATAGATGTTCTCTTTGCGGATGGCAATAGCTGTAGTAGATAATAGCAGTACTGTCATCAATCTGGGCATGTGCTGGAAAGACATGTTGTTACCTTCTATAGATGTTCCTGTCTGCAAGGATTCCATGAGTTTGTATTTGTATCACTGAGATTTGGAGTTCACAGGTGTGATGTGCTGCACTGGAAGCCCCCTTGGTGTGAGCATTGCAAACATATTCAGTAGCATATATCATTTGTTTCAGTTCAAAGGACAAGAAGGGGCATTCCTTGTGGACTACAGAGTGCACATGTAAAAGTACAGCTGTCCTTAAATGTTGTAGTGCAAACTTATTTTCTTCAAGGTCATTTTTTTTTTCCTTTCGTAGGGCATATTCATTCTACGGTTATTTCTTCCAATCCCAGATATCTTCTGGGTCAGTCCGGAGTCCGCCTGCTTGTTACCTGTTAGAGGTAAGGCTAGTAGCTGAGAGCAGCCCGTGATTAATCTGATAAAAGGTTTTGGCTTTTCAAACCCGTGTTTAGAGGAAAACAAATGTCTTGTTGTGTCATCAGACTTCTGTGTCTTGAAGGGCACAAGAAAGGAGATTCTTGTATGAATGCTTTGCTTTATTTGGAAGATGCCACAGCAAATGTTATTATAATGTATACCACACGTCACATTCAGATATTACAACTTTGTAAGATATACCATTTAATGTGTCCATGGCAATGATCGTGCTTTTTGGCAGATTTATCTTTTGAAGTCATAAATTATATCATTTTAAATAATCTTAATAGTCAGAAGAAACTTATAATAAATTACCTCATGTGTTTGTGAATTTTTAGAAAGTATGTTATTATAATTTTTTTAGCAGCAGCCCCAAAAAAGTTATGAATTCCTGAAACAATTAGCCAGCCAAAATACAAATGTTACAATGAAGAGAAAAGTGTAGTTTGGTGCACCTTTTGCATTAAAGGGGAACTATGAGGTGAGTGCTTTTCACTCACCTCATAGTTCTAGCCGACCTGTGACAATGAGACTGTCACAGGTCGGCTCAGTAGATCGGGAGGTGAGCGAACACATACCGGCGTTCGCTCACCTCTCGATCCTGTCACGGCTCTCTGCCGTGACAGGGGAGGGGCTGGGTTCCCCCCTCCCCTCTCCGATCTGCCAGCGCTGACTGGCGGAACGGACGGGGGAGGGGGCGGGTACAGCTGGCTCTGCCTCTAGATAGGCAGAGCTAGCTGTCGGGATCCGCTTCAGCTGCAACGTCTTAGTATACCGCGAGCAGCAGCTCGCTGCATACTGCGTCGTCTCAGTATACCACGAGCTACATTTTGCGGTATACTGAGCCTAGGATGACGGGAGGACACTAGTTTGTGTCCTCCTGTTACCCTAAGGAGAACTATGGGGAAAAGCCTTAACCCCACAGTTCTCCTTTTTAAGGCTTCATTCAAACCTATACTTCAGGTGCGTTTTGGGTTTCCTGCAGCCGGAACCTATGAGTGCCTGCGGCAGAAATCACTAATCTGCCGTTTAGAAGTGGCCGCTGGTACCTGTTCAAGTTAATGATCGGGTGACAGCGGCCGCATTTGAAAGCGGCAGTCCGTTGGCACTATCACATACAATTACATGCGGTTAGGAATAGATCGCTGTCCCTGTACGCTTTAAAAGGCTGCCACTGTCATCCGATCGTGAACTTGAATGGGTGACAGTGGCTGCTTCTAAATGGCATACTAGGGATTTCTGCTGCTGGAGTATAGGTGTGAATGAAGCCTAATTTTTCTTGTATTGAGACAGTTTGCCAAACTTTGGTTGGCCATATACCACCTTCACAGACCATTCTGTCTGAATAAGACCGGCATAGTACTTGCAGGCACAGCCAGAAATAAGCACACACGGGTGCCACCACAGCACCCGTGCAGGGCGTGGAGGGAAGAGCTATGTGGGTACCCACTAGAGAATGAGGAATTGAAGATTTTAAATTTAAACAACTATGGTCCCATTCACACCAGACACAGTGCGTTACGGCCTGATTCTGGCCGGAATGCAATGGATCGCATTGTGACCGGCTTACTTTGTGGTGGGATGGGAGGGGGTGGTCCATTGAACTCAATGACATCGGAGCCATACCCTCTGGCCCCAATGCGATCGACCGCACGGGAATGCAAGGCACATTCTCCAAAACTAGCTGAATAATGTTTAATACAAACTGGAAATTTCCCAACCATCTTATTTAACATCTTGGGATACTGTTAGAATTTTGAGGCGAAGAAGTCATTATGCGGGCATTTTCTCCAGGAACCTGCCTGGTGCTGAAAAAAGGTCTTTCATTGGACACTTTTTTGTTTTGCAGTGTACAGGTGAAACTCGAATAATTAGAATATCGTGCAAAAGTAATTGCAGTAAGTGCTGCAAAAGGGGCCCAAACCAAGTACTGAGTACATATGCATGCTTGTACTTTTCAGAGGTCCGATATTGTTCTATGTACAATCCTTGTTTTTTGCATGTAATATTCTACTTTTTTGAGGTTGTGGATTTGGGGTTCTTGGGGTTTTCATGAGCTGTAAGCCATAATCATCACAATTATGACAAATCACGGCTTGAATTATCTTGCTTTGCATGTAATGAGTCTATCTCATATGTTAGTTTCACCTTTTTAAGTTGCATTAGTGAAATAAATGAACTTTGCACGATATTCTAATTATTCGAGTTTCACCTGTATATCATGTAATGCATATTAATATTTCTTATTTTTCTGTAGGAGCTAAAGAGACAAGATGGACATCCGAGGTGCTGTTGATGCTGCTGTCCCAACAAATATTATTGCGGCCAAGGCTGCAGAGGTTCGTGCCAACAAGGTGTACTGGCAGTCTTATCTTCAGTAAGTAAATAGCACTTTTCTTTATCTGGCTTTCTTGAAGCCCCTGCAATAGTCAGACATAGTGTATGTGTTTGTACTTATATTTTAACCACTTCAAGACCAGGTGTTTAGACCCCCTTCCTGGCCAGGCCATTTTTCAGTATAATTAGAAAAAATTACAGGAAACATTTATTATTAACCAGTTTTTTGGTAAAATATAAAAGAGGGGGTCACGTCGGGTAAATAGACACCAAACATGTCAAGCTTTAAAATTGCGCGCACCCGCGAAATCGCAGAAAACTACCATACCCAAAATTGGCCATAGGCGACACTTTAAAAGCTTAAACATTATTTACTTATTTAGCCTAAGGAATGCATTCATAAAAAAAAGATAGAACCCCATAGTTCTCCTTTAACAGCGCACACCACCAACCCGAGAGGTACTGCACACTGCTGGTGAGACTGGATCCTTACTCTGGGGAGATCAGCTAATTTTCACATCATGTGCAGCCCTTCTAATGTTAGAACTGAAAAACATTAAAGGAGAACTATGAGGTGAGTGCTTTTCACTCACCTCATAGTTCTAGCCGACCTGTGACAATACTCGTGATCGGCTGCGGCGTCTCAGTATAGCTCGCGGTATACTGAGCTTAGGGTAACGGGAGGACGCTAGTTTGTGTCCTCCCGTTACCCTAAGGAGAACTATGGGGAAAAACACTGACCCCATAGTTCTCCTTTAAGTTCTAACCGTAACCAGTGAAGTAATTTGTCTACAGCGTCCCCTGTACTGTCTACAACAAACTGTCTAAACAATCAACAAATGTTGATTGTTTACAAAACAGAAAACAAAATAATTTTCATCTTAATGATGTTTTGCCTGCTGGGTCTGATGTTTTGTTCTGTTGCTGCAAATAAAAATGTGTGGGGAGGTTTTGGTAAAACTAGATGCATCCTGTATGTTGGACCTTGAATCTTATCATCATTGTGTTGGAACGCATTCACTAGTACAATGCATAGTCCATATGGTTTTTGTGTTTATGTAAGCATGGTTTGAGATCTGGACCCACTGGTATCTGTAATGGTGTTTTTATGTGTAAATAGGTTCAACCTTAATACGCTCATAACTTTCATTGTTTACTTGCATTTCATTTTAAAACTGAAAATTAAACATTGAGGTGCAAAAAAAAGGCACCGTCTTCTTTCTCAGCACCTCAGTTTTTCATCCAGCCAGTACTGTAGTACATCAATTGCTGGAGCCAGCCAGTTTAGTCAGCAATCTGGTGACATTAAAACCCTGGCTTGTGATGAAGGAGAAATATTGCCAGATACATCCACTGCTTACTTCTTAGTCTTTTTTTGTCAAAAAATGTCTCTTACAGCTGCCAATCAAATTTTATCCTGTGGATTTAGTTGGTGATGCAGGAAGCAGATAGAAAGGAAGTTACACAGTCTAGTGCTGAGTGAACCATCTGGACTATCTGATTTTATCACAGCTGCAGTCTTTACACTAGTACCGTAGTACTGGCTGGTTTTCCTTTAAAATACATGTAAGTCATAACTGAATGACATTTACAGGGTTATTCATAAAAAGGGTCAAGCGTTTGGAGAAGGCAGGAGAAGTGAACAATCTAGGACAGGGGTGCCCATTAGGTCGATCGCGATCTATCCCTTGTCGATCGCAAAGCAATCCCTGGTAGATCGCGATGTTCTGTCCTCCTGCTGTGGGGTTCTTGGAATGTGTTAAACGCCACAGACGGAAAGGGGCAGGACGCCTCTCCACGTGTGCAACGTCGGCCACACGAGTACCGTGGGAGGACAGGACGCAGGTGCCTCTAGAACGCACTGGAATGCAAGGCGGCCGACTCCTTGCGTTCAGGTCACCGCAGCCACGCCCTCCGCCCACAGTGCAATCGCCTGCCTTCATTCCGGTCCAGTGCAATCTGCAAAATTGCAGCATTTTTGCATATTGCACTGGACCAGAACCACAGGCACTAATGTGCCTGTGTTCCAGGTTCGTGTCATTAACTACAATGCACCGCCATGCTCCCCCCCCCCCCCCCCCCCCCCCACACGCGCGCTTTTTTTTTGT
>NW_017307295.1:492747-529614 GCF_000935625.1 Nanorana parkeri
GAATGCAGGTGTTTTTTTTTCGTTGGTAGGTCTCATTGAGCTTGTCCTTTTGAAAAGTAGATCTCGGAACGAAAAATTGTGGGTGCCCCGATCTAGGACAACATAACTGATTTTGAAAAATTCTTCAATTCAGCTTACTTTCCAGTTTAGCTCTGTTGTCCTAGATTGTTCAATTCTCCTGCCTTCTCCAAACTCTTCACCCTTTTGTGAATAACCCTGCTAGTTTCTTAAAGCACTATGTATTATGCTGTGATGCTTAATACATGTTTTCACTGTTTTTAATTTCTTTGTTGCACTTCAGTGCTGCTGTCCAAATGCATTCACTCCAGTGATGGCTCTATGGCTTTTCTTGGGGCGGATTTCCTAATGGTGACAGCCGTGGACCATGTCCACACAATCGGGGAAATTTATCAAAGCTGGAGCAGACAGAATCTGGAGCAGTTGCCCATGGCAACCAATCAGCATGTCTTCAGATTTGAAAATGAAACCGAGAAGCTGATTGGTTGCAGTGCAAATATGCTCCAGATTTTGTCTGCTCCAGTTCTGATTAAGGAGAATTTATGTGTTTTGAAACAGCTTCTTGTAGTCTCCATCAGAAGCCCAAGTGACTGGATACCAATGCAGGAGCACTGTTGTCTCAACCACTAATTTATGTATTTGAACATACCTCCTGACACTAGTCTCTAGGCATAGTATGACAACCTACTGAGGTGGTGGTATCCATTGGCAACATTCTACTCCGAGTGGAATCCAATGTTGTTTCAGGTTTGACAATACAAAGGATGTTATTCCTTTGTCATTCTTAGAGGTGGAAAGACATTGGAACACCATTTATAGAACCCTCTTAACACTGTGAGAGATGAAGTTAAAAGAAGTTGTGGAGGAGAGGCTGGGCATATCTACTAGAAGGCTGTGCCAATTTACAAAAAACAATAGGGGTGAAATGGTGGAAGATAACAATGTATGCAGACAACAGGTGTACTAATGCTAATCTACCGCTAGTTGTCAGGAATATACCAGAACATAATGATATACAATGCAATACATAGCAGTTTATCAACAATAACAGAAAATAACAGTGGCTGTGTCAGCACAAACATGATTGGGAGACAACATTCTGTTCCTATACCAATTAGTTCCCTGAACTGCCATGGCAAGGTCACAAGGTATTATTTAAATGAAAACTGCATATTTAATCATTGCAATAACATGAACATGTAAAAGTGGAGCTAAACTGAAAACATTTGTATGTCTCTTCTGCAAAAAACAAGGGGTTATTGCAAGAGAGACTGCAATTGCCTGTTCACAATCTGCCTTAGTATATACACTGAGATGTCCATGCGCAGCTCATTATAACATTCTTGGCACACCTCTCTGCCTGGATGAATGAACTCCCATGCATATGTGAATACGTTGCATCATCCCTGATGGCCAATCAAGATGACTGAAGATTCAGCACCTGGAAGAAAGCGGGAAGAAGATGTTGGCGTTAAATTTTAAAAATGCATTTGAGTACCTTTTAATAATTATCAACAAAAATGTATCTTATTTCTTCATCACTCAGCTGGGGATCCTCAAATCATTTCTGAATTCATGCCGGTGATCGATCGAAAGTTCGAACTTATCGAGTTCTGGGATGCATTACTTCCGGTTTCCTTAGAACTACGAGGTTTGCACACAAAACTTCTTCTGCACGAGCGCCATCCGCTGCATTGCTCTATACACATGCACCACAGCAATAAAGTAATAAAATGAAGTCGGATCACAGTAATCAAGCAAAGGTGATCAGTGCCAGTAAGTGTAATGTGAAAATAAGAGCTACCAAGCACTAAGGATATAACTAAATATCTGAACATTTTTTAAAATATTGTGCCGAGCTAATAATCATACAGATCTAATAAATTGAAACATATATAAGTGAGTAACATATATGAGCCTTCAAACAAATGAAGCATAGAAAATATCTACAAGACAATGCTGGATCAGACCAGCAGGGCAAATGGCAGCAAAAGCGATAAAAAAACCTGTTCATCCGGCTCAGCTCAGTGCGGTAACATCAGAAGCTCTGCCCTACGTACGTTACGTCAAAACACGTGACTTCATCAGGGGTCTGGAGCTACTGATGTCTTGAAGTCTATTTAACAGAAAAGCATACTACCGTAAAGGCAGTAAACCAGGTGCACTTTCTTTACCATATATATGGAAATAGCACCATCAGCAGAGACAACACAGGCCAGAGCACAGAAGAAAGGGAAATAGATCAAATTAAATAAAAAATACATAAAAGTTATAAAACCAACAACATAGAGCATAAAGGAGGAGCCTAAGCACCAAATCCATATAAAATCATACAAATAAATATATCCCATATAATACTATACAGATAGGCCAACTAATAGGCCTACAGGGGGCAGATAACCAAAAAAATTTATATATATAAATCTAAAAAATGGGAATGACATGTAAAAAAATAGCATATATAAAATGGACGCAAAAAACCTAGTATGTAAAAATAACAAAATGTATAAAACCACTCCTGCTCCTAAAAATGTCAGGCATTAGATATGAAACAATTTAGGTTGAATTCTGCATTAAGTCCATAGGGCTTCAAAGAACCTGCTTTAAAAATCCATTGGGTTTCTTTTCGCTAACTGGCGTTTCCAATTCCCCCCTCTCCAGTGCGGTAATACTGTATGTATAGTAGCTTCGGCTACATATAGTATACCGCGCGGAGCCAATCATGGCAGGCTTTGTATTCATTAATAGAATACATCGCTCGCCGTGATTGGCTCAGCGCGGTATACTGTATGTAGCCGATGCTACCGTACATATAGTATTACCGCACATCCAGCGTGTACCCGGCATATAAGACGACCCCCGATTTTCGGGGGATGTTTTTAAGTCTAAAAACTAGTCTTATAGGCCGCAAATACGGTATTCTCCTCTCCTCCAGGCCCATCCTTACTGATGGGAAAAACAAGTACCTTATTAGAATAAGCACTTTCATAAACATTTTAGGAAATCGAGTGATCAGATGCTGTGTCTGTATGCGGAAAACATTTCCCTGACAGGTAGTTCTGCTGTGCAGGGCCTTCACAAATATAACCGCATGCAGCTATTGATTCAGGCGACACTGTGTTGGTGTTTGACTAAATGGTTTCCAGAGGAGGTCTTTCTATGGTTTATTAATGAAAAAGCGGAAATTGTTGAAAAAGGAAGGCCATCATCTGAACTTCACATCACAGGGAAAAAAAACTTTTGTTCAACTTGTTCCATTGCTTATATTTCAGATAAATCTGTGAACCAGAATGTAATTTCTTTTGCCCATACCTTGTAGTTAATGGCACTGGGTTCCACAGAAGGTATCAATCTGGTTCTTGCTGGAAATTGGAATTGTAATGCATTCAGATTAATCATTTGCATAAAGTAGTTTTAAAGAGGCAATTTAGGAAAACTGCAAAGTACACAATTGAAATACATATTTGAACTGTTTTACCTGCAAAACTATTTATAATTCTGTTACAATTTTGGCATCATACTGCTTCACACATCCCTGCTACTGCATAAGCAATCAGAGTGACACCAATATGCAGAGATTTCACTTTCCCTTGTTGGTACACATACTCCAGCTTTTTTTTACTGGACTATGAAAGAACATAACACTTCTGAGGTTCTTTCCCTTTTAGTTCTCAGTTAATGAACATGAGTGGATCTCTGAACTGCACAGTTCAATACATTGTGAATGATTTAAGACCATGGACGGACCCCCCTGTGTGATCAAGTAAGATCTGTATATTCTGTAGGGCTGTGGTGCCAAACATGGTGCCCCCACAGCTGGCCCTAGGGTGCATTCCTTGTGGCACACAATGTGGGGTGCAGACATTGGGGATAGAGCTAAGGTGTGTGTGTGTGTGATTGTAGAAAAGGGTGTTATCTGAGCAGGTGGCCCACTCGGAGTTCTACCTCAGTTAAATCGGTTTCAGTCTCTGTTTATTCTACATAAGAGAGCTTCAGAGTCATGTGCTGTGAGCAGCTGATAAGGTCTGATCACTCAGACACTGCTAAATCCCTACAGAAAATAAGATGTACTTTTTACAAAGGGTTAGAATCCTTCAGTTAAAGAAAAACTCCAGGATTTTTTTTATTAACCCTTGCAGTGGGGCTATACTAACCCGATACCCTGAGCCGGTTTCTTCTTAGATGGGTCCAGTGTCTCTCCCCCTCCTCCTGCAGCGGTCCAAGGTCCTGTAAACCATCACGTTCTATATACTGTGTATAGAAGTGAGGACGCTGAGGAGGATTCCAATGTGCTACAGAGAAGGAGACAGGCTGGACGGAGAACTGTGACAGCTGGCCTGCTCGGAGCTTCGGGGGGAGTATATCTTTGTCGCTAGACACAAACGAGCACTAAACCCTTGTAGTGCGGGGGTAACGCCACTGCATGGGGTAGGGAAAATGTTTTCCTGGAGATCTCCTTTAAAAAAAAAAACTAGTTGCAATTGTTTAGTTGTGCACATAACTGACAATAAAAACAGATAAAATAGTCCACATGTAGTACATGTATCAACAGAAAAACCCTGCTATGAATCGAAAAGAGAAAAATGACAAGCTCTATTCAAAATCTGTAGTGGAGTCTGAGCAGTGCGGTTTAATACACTGTAGTATAGTTCAAGACTAAGGCCCCCTTCACACCAAGGCGGCATCGTTTTTGCGTGTTTGTACACACGGGTTCCGCAAGCATCTTTTTGCATGTTTGGCACATTTTTACACGCATGAACACGCACGTACATGAAGACACATGTTTTTACTGGCAGCTTAAGAAACATTGTGGTCAACGGATGAACGTGCATACAAACGCGCACGAAAATGTGCAACATGCTTCTGACACACGTTTTCTGACGTTTTCATTAAAGTCTATGGGCGAAAAAGAAGCTTGTGTACTTTTTTCTGCATTTGGAGTTTTGCTGCTCGGGGTGTCAACAGGAGTCATTGAAAATCATGGGATTTCTTGAGTTGGGCATTTTGAAGCGCTTTTTCTACTGCTCGGAAACATCAAGGTGTTTTCAGACCTAAAGCATTGTATAGATTATGGTGGCACACAGATTTCAATAATCGCTAGCACTAAATTACAAAACCTGAGAGATAGAATTCATAGGGCATAATATGCTGATAAAAGTTGAAGTACTTAAATTGCAGAAGAGGAACCTCTATCAAGGATAAAGCTAGACTGTATCTATGCTGCTCTTTATTGCCACATCACATGTCATAGCTCCCTAGCAATTTCAATATTAGTAGTTAGGAAACTCAGACTGGAATTCACTTTTCTAGATAAAATAAAATGTTACCCTTTTTTTGTATACAAATAAATCATTTATTTTTATTGTCTGCAAAGTGTGGTGTGCAATAGCAGCCCATGTGGCTGCTATGGGGCCCCATTAGGTGGACTGATTAGGAAAAACTGAAGTTTCCAGTATAGAAGGACTGACGTGAGACCTTAGGATCATTTAGTCACAGATCCCCCTCTGTGTAGTAGAAACATTTGCTTATGTATCTTAGCAGTGTAGATTAAGGCCCCATTTACACCGGATCCGCTGTGCTGCATTAGCATCTGTTTTAAAACAGATGCTAACACAAGAGCAATGAAAAATGAATGGGTGTGAATGGGGCCAGTTCGCACTGCTCTGTTGCGCTGAAAAATGTAGAGCATGCTCTATTTTTTTTTTTTTTCCAGCGCAACATGCCAAGAACCCATGCTAATGCAATGCACAGGAATACAGTAAAGTATATCCACTCAATACATGTTAATTCACATAAAGATTGACTTGTGAGTACTTGTGAGTACCTTCTGAATTTAGTGTGAAAGGGCCCCTATTCTCTGACCTTTTGCTACAGACTGAAATGTACCCTGTATGCCTAATGCAGTCATAAGTCTCGAGTTTCACCTCTGTTACCCACTTGAAGACCGGGGTGTTCAACCCCCTTTCTGTCCAGGCTATTTTTCAGTATTCAGCGCTGAGGTACTTTGACATTTATTCCGTCATGCAACGCTGTACTGAAATTAATTTTATTCCATTTTTTGGGGACAGATAGAGCTTTTATTTGGTCATATTTAATCACCACTGGGGTTTTTATTTTTTACTATAAAGGAAAGATTGCGACACCAAACATGTCAAGCCTTAAAATTGCACGCACCCGCGAAACTGCAAAAAACAACAATATACAAAATTGCCCATAGGCCACAATTTAAAAGCTTTTACCACTCAGAAGTTTAGTGTTATCAGTGATTGATGACCGTAGAATTATTGCTTGCACTCCAACATTCACTGTGATATGTAACATGTGCAATATAATTGTCATTTGCACGTGTTGGCGCAACCAAAGGGTATTTTCGTATTTTTATGTGCTTAGACTTAAAATATAATTAAATCATTTTTTATATGATACTTTAATTATTATTTTTTTACACTTAATGTTATTGCTATCACAAAGGGGGCTAACAACCCCCTGCACAGGCACACTGACAGGTCCTCTTTATGGAGACATTAGGGGCCTCTAAGACCCGTAATGTCACTTGGGGACCCCCAAAGAAGCTGACAAAGCATATCTGCTTCACCAGCTTCTTCTCTTCTGGCTATAGCAGCCAGAGAAATGACAGCTGAAAGCGGAAGTGGTATAATACACACCACTTCTGCATTCAGAGAGGAGATCAGCAGGTGGGAGAGTGCTGATCTCCCTCCGATCTTAATGCAGAGAGCCGCCGAGCCGGACCCACAGGGGACAGCGGAGACCGCGATAGCCAGTAACAGTGGTGGAGGAGGGGCGCACACTGTTGGCCACGGTACAAGCGATCGGACAACTATAGAGCCGCTCAAACGCTTGCATGTAACAGCTGTTGACGGCTGTTTACAACTGTCTGTGTGTTCTGCTCGCTCGCATGCGAGCAGAAAAAAATTATTTTCAGTGCGCAGACAGCAGGTAGTTAAAACCTTGTAGGACTGAGTTTCTAAAAAAAGTTTAATGAAGCTAGAAGTTAAAGAAGTTTGTATTAGGGTTGAAGAGTAAGCATGTGCAAGACCATTATTCATAACATATATAATAGAAAATATCATTATGGTTATTATTACTGCTATAACTTTTACCCCCAGCACTGCTCCCTAGTAGGGTTCTGACTATGCTGACAGCTCTTCCACTGCCTGTCCTTGGTAGTTCATGTAAAGATTGTTGACACATTGCAACAGTTGACACTGCCAGCTTCTACAGAGAGAGTTGGGCAGTGGGCACCAAAGTTTTGCTCTAGGGCCCCGTGAGTTCTAGTTATGCCCCTAGCTGGAACTATTTTATTTTTTTTTAAATCGAGCCAATGGAAAATGAACAGATAAAGTAAACTACAGTGAAAGTAAAATAAATGTTTACACTGAACTTTCACTGCTTCTGTTTAAGGATTGCTAGAGAGCTGTGACTTGGGAAAAGGAACAATAAAGAGGTTACAATAGCCTCTATGCACCGGTACTCTTACTGTAGATGTGATACTTCCACAGTCATAAAAGATCTTCAGCGCTCATGGCAACCCAAGACATAATTCAACACACAGCTAGTGTGTGAAAGTCTTCACCAGGGATGGCAGCTCTCCACAAAGAGTATGGGATATCCTCCATATAGCATGCCAAAGCAAAAGAAAGAAAGCGTTTTTCCCTTGTGTGATATAGTAACAAAAGCATTTATTAAATATCATTCAATTTACTCATATGACACTAGAGAACGACATGCATCCAAACACAACAGTGGTAATTGTGGAACTGGTACTGCAAATGACACCATAAAATGAGTGTCCAGCTGACCAATGCTGACTATTCAGAACAGCAATGTGATAAGGCTGAACACGTTTTCAGGTACACACCCTCTTCCTCATAGCCATCCTGAATGTGTTTTCAGGGACATGTCCCCTTCCTCAGAGCCATCCTGTATGTAAAGTGAATTACATTTAGCAATTCTAAAGACTCTATACCCAGCCTCATGCTGTCTGACTTCATCATAAACTTCACACAGTTTGCCTGTACTACAGTTTGTGTGTTCCTGCATTGTATTAGTCTTACACTGATTTTTTTTTTTTTACAGGGGTCAGATGATTTCTGGAGAAGACTGTGAATTTATTTTAAGGTTTGAAAAATCCCTTGCTGAAGAGAAGAAAGCAATCCTAACAAATGAAAGCAATCAGGTAAGATTTACTTAATCAACTGCTATAGTTGTCAGGAGTCACATGCAACTGGTTTTGATTGTAATGTTTCATCACTTATCAAAGTGCCTTCCTCAGTTTACCTGAGTGCCAGGAACATATCTATCCCAGCATTAATACCGATTTAGACAGCTTAATCCAATCTTTAGTTTACATTAAACCAGTCAGGTTTGATTTGAAAAAAAATCAGGTATGATTAAAAAATGTAAATATGTCTTGCTCTAATTAATATAATCCCATGCCCATGTTGCCATTAAGTCTTGGGCAGGCGTTAATAGTTTGTTTGAGTAAAGCTGTTAAAATGGATTTATCAGACGGGAACAATCATCCAACACTTGTTGGTTGTGGGCTTTCAGCACTCACATATATTGCCGTTTTGAGATCAATTCATACCTTCAGCCACATAATTGAAACATTTCACACTTGCCCCAGATCTCATGGAATGTAGGTTCTATGATGTTTTTAAACTCATTTGAACAAAAAAAAGTCACTTTGAGGGGAGAAACAATGTCCAACATTAAAACATAAATCCAGTTCAGCGTGACTACTTCTTGCTGTTCCATGACCTTGATAAATGAAATCCTTTAGGGCTAGTTCACACCAATTGAGTTGCATTGCAGAGCAGAGAAGTTACAGACCGGATCAAAACTGCATCTAATGTATTCCAATGGTATTTTGGGCTCTAGTTCACACCGCAGCGTTCAGTTCCAGAGCATGTAAAAAAAAAACTGCAGCAAGCCCTATTTTTCCTGCTCTGGAACGCATGCAAATGCATCAAAAACGCATGTGAACGCACTGGAAGTCCATTCTAGGCTAAAAAAAACACTTTTTTTTTAGAGACAAAAACGGCCTGGAACGCATCAAAAACGCGGCACAACGCACTGCGTGTGCAGAAACTCATGCCGATCTGGTCTGCATTTGGTGTGAACAAACCCTTAGACAAACCTGCCTGCTTTAAATATTTCAGAATAGCAGGATATTGTATAATGTTTATTTAACCTACAGCTAAAGTTCAACAGTTACTTTGTATTGTGAGGTGTTAACGCCTGCTGTAGAATTCAGCAGAATAAACTGTTTTTCATCTTTCTGATGGCATGGAACACTCTTGAGAGACTGGCTGGGGAACTCCTACCAGTTGGTTGGATTTCATGAATGAGGCAGGCATTCCAGCATGTTTATGCTTTGGTGCATGGTGTAATTGTTTAGGTTAATATTGTTTGGCTGATTGCTTTTGTTAATCCCAAAGGAAACCTTCCATTGGTTTTGAAAAGCATCCCTCCACTTGACAAGTATAAACCAGCACACAACATTAAGATTTTTAACGTAGTTTGTGTGTTAATTGCTTGAAAAAATACGGTCAGTTTTATAAAGGTAGACAGAAAATACTGTTTAAAGGACAACCAGCAGAAGCAAGTTCATGATTTGTAAGACTTCTAAGTTTGTGGACCCTGAACACACATTACACCAAGGGCTTAGACATCTTCTTGACTTGCCCCTCATCCTGAAGCTAAGCCCCACCCTTAGCTATTCAGCAGTCCAATAGGAGAGCCTTCACTGGTTATTGAAGCTCACACATTTATATTGCTGAATGATAGAAATGGGGCTGAGCACTGGATGGACACAGCTTAAGTCTGGTAGAAGTCCTGCACAGCATTCAGGGTCTTCACACACTCAAAGAAAAGTATAAATGTTGCAGATTAACAAATCTACCTGCAAGCACAACTAGCTGGCTGCACTTTCACATTAGTGTTAGTATTGTCTTTCTACCAGCCTGACGGGTTTAAGCAGCCAATTTGTAGTGTTAAATCACACCCAGCTAATACTGCAATACTAGTTTTGAGTGCACTCCTGACTGGTCCATTATAACCCAGTTTAAACCTGTGATGCAACCAGTTTGAAAAAACTAAGGTTAACTGAGCAGTTGGTCAATAATGGAGTGCATAATGTTTCTTTACAAATCTGAACGTTTTAATTTCTATCATCCTTTAAATATGTTTTTTCTTAACAGTGTGCTAAAACCTTCATTAACTTGATGACCCACATTTCAAAGGAGCAGACAGTGCAGTACATTTTAACCATGGTGGATGACATGCTCCAGGTAAGAAGCAACTGCACCTTTGCCGGCTTGTCTCTTTAGTTCAGCTACACTTAAGTGTTTCAGTTATCAGCATACTTGTATTGAGCATAATTGTATAACATTGTGCAAATATGTGTTCTTTCAAAATTCTCTGGCTTTTTTTTTCTGATCCTAGACCTTTAACTTCTGGTACGTTTGTTTACACAGAACATTTTTACAATGCCATTTGTAGAAATGTATAAATGCAGTACACCAATCGAAAAAAAAGATTATTTATTATTATTATTAGGGATTTATTTAGCGCTTTACAAAACTGAGGCAGACAATACAATTTCAGTACAGTAGGTAGGAGGGCCCTGCTTGTGAGAGCTTACAATCTTGTAGGAGAGGCAAGTGATACAAAAGGTAATAACGGTTTGGGATGATTTAATGGAAGAACTGAAAGGGCGGTTATATCAAAGTGGAATAAGCTTCCCTGAAGAGATGAATTAGAAGCTTTGCGTTGTCATTTGTTAAAAGGTATGAATGTTGGAGGTTACAGAGGTTGAGTTGGCAAGATTTGGATATTGATTTGGAAGCCATGGGAGTTTATCAACCGACCCAGGGAAGAGGTGTAGATGGAGAATAGAAGGGGCCCAAGGTCAGAGTCTTGTGCATTTAGTTGTTTGTTTGGGGTCGCTTTTTAAATGTGCATCTGTGATTTGATATTAGAATCCCACAATTATATACATCAAATCCTTACCAGGTGAAAAGATCTGAGCAGCCAATTTATGTTCTTGCTGGTGCCTTTGTTGTATAAAATGAATATTCATTTATATTATTGCTGGGACAATGGGTTTGTTCCTTGCCCTTATCACTTTGACTAATGATGACATTTTAATTAATCTGTAAACAAACAAGCGGAACTAAGATTCTAATTTGCTTGATTGATGTCTTTTGATAATAAGGTCAATTTATATACATTGTGCACAATGTTTCTTCTTTTTTTTTTCACATTGATTATTTTTTACTATTCTTACCAGTCTGCGTCACAGCAAAAAAGGGTTACCAGTTAAAGGACAACAACATTATGTATGCAAATATGTAAATTATTAAAGTGATGCCACTGGGGAAATACTTTTTTTATTTGCAGTTCTGGTCGAAGCAGATATTTCTCTAGGGTATCTCCTGTTAGTCAGGGGGAGAACATTTTGTAATTATAGTCTATAGTCTAAGGGAAATAATGAGCCTATTAGGGCTGCAACCAACTAATCAATAATGAGAATAGTTGTCAACTATTCTCATTATTGATTAATTGGTTGGATCCTCTAGCTTTCTCCTCCATGCTGGGAGGAGAGCACAGCAAGCAGTGGGCAGGTGCAAAAGCCAGCCTGCTATTGGCTATTGCAGTTTGGCCAATAGCAGGCTGGCTTTTGCACCAGCCCAATACCTGCTGTATTTATATTCAGCTGCCATCTGCGGAATCTTGCCACTGGTTGCTGTCATTCCCTGGCTGAAGCTATTCAAGCGTCATGTGCTTACAATGCAGTTATTTCAAAACAAATGATAAAAGGTGGGAAAAAAGTCATTTTTCAGTTTCGGCCTGACAAATTTTGCTGCGGGAGGTGAGTTGCAGTGCCATTCATTTTAGCACCCCAAATGCACCTCCCACCCACAGTGTGATCGCCCACACTGGAACGCATGGTACCGCAATAAAGTGCACTCCAGTGCAGTGCGATTGCAAAAAATTGTGCTTGCTGTTTTATTCTGAAGTAAACTTTGTTTGTAACACTGCATTTGTGTATTTCATTTTTAATGTAGGGATGGTATTTAATTTTTTTTTTTAATTAATTTTTGAAAATAATCATTAGTTGCAGCCGTAGAGCCTATAGTCCAAGAGAAACGAGTAAAGCATTTAATAAGCCAGTAAAGAACATTTGGAATGATATCCTTCTCGCACTTGCACTCTTCTGTCGTATGAGAGTGCATGTTTGTTGAACTTTTGCAGACTTGAATTTTCTTGGGACACAATAGGCTCAAATGCATCCTGCTAACATACCAGTCAGGAACTGGATAATCAATCTTTCTCTGAATAGTTCAGGAAGACTTCTCACGTTCCAAAGTCTCCCTGTTTACAGTGGTAGGTCTCCAATACTGCTGCTGTTTGTAGTACTTAGTGAAGTGAAAATTAACCTTTAAAATACATTGGACCAGCCTTTCTCAACCAGGGTGCCTTCTGGCTTCCTCAGTGGTGCCTCCAAATGAGGCTCCTGAAGTGAAAAGAGAACTCTTCACTTCAGGAACTGATCTAGAAGGAAGTGGACTCTGATCTAAAAGGGGGGAACCTGATATGTAAGGGGGCTCCTGAGGCGATGAGGGTTTCTAATGTGAAGCGGTTCTACTGATGTAAAGGGGAACTCTGATATGAAGGGGGGGAATTTGATGCAAAGTGGGGAACCCCACTTTTGTCTGTTTTTGCAAATCACCTCTATGTTGGATTTGGTGCCCTGTGATTTTTCTTACTTTTAAAGGGTGCCATGACTTTAAAAAAAGATTTGGAAACACTGCATTAGACAATTGTATTGATTTGTAATGAATAATATTCTGCGGTGTCACCAGAAGGTGTACCTGAAAAGGAAATCTTGAAAAGTATAGCACTCTGTCAAGGTATACATTGGGAGCTCTGTGGGGAGGTAATTTATCTGCATTAAAGGAGAACTATGGGGTTAGGGCTTTTCCCCATAGTTCTCCTAAGGGTAACGGGAGGACACAAACTAGCTTCCTACCGTCACCCTAAGCTCAGTATACCGCGAGCTACAGCTCGCCTGTATACTGAGACGCCTCAGCTGAAGCGGATCCCAACAATTATGTCTGGATCTGCCCAGCTGCATGAGTGACAGCTGGCTCTGCCTATCTAGAGGCAGAGCCAGCTGTACCCGCCCCCTCCCCCGTCCGTTCCGCCAGTCAGCGCTGGAGGATCAGAGGGGGGAATCCAGCCACTCCCCTGTCACGGCAGAGAGCTGTGACAGGATCGAGAAGTGAGCGAACGCCAGTATGTGTTCGCTCACTTCCCGATCTACTGAGCCGACCTGTGACAGTCTCATTGTCGCAGGTCGGCTAGAACTATGAGGTGAGTGAAAAGCACTCACCTCATAGTTCTCCTTTAAAAAAGGGGGCATCACAGAAACAAAAAAATATCTGGAAATGCCCATTAAACATTTTTTAAGAAATTCTTGTTTGCCAGTGAAACTATCAAGAGTGTTAACGGTAGAGGTTTGTGTGTAGTGGGTATTTTTTGTAGGAGGAGTGGGGAGAATTCACTGCAATTTATTTTTTTGTCACACCAAGGTGTCATCATTTTCATGCATATTAACACGCATTTTCATCTAGTGTGTTTAGCATAATTTTGCATGTGTTCGACATGCAATTAAGTGGGCAGTTAAAAGACCTTGCAGTCAATGGACAAACGTACGCAAAAACGCACACAGAAATGTGCAAAAACGCTTGTCGCCTGTTTCCAGCCGTTTACATTGCAGTCTACGGGGCCAACTGTGCTGTCATCTGCCGCAAAGAACCTCATGTACTTTTTCCAGCTTTTGGCATTTTACAGCTTGTGAGAAAATGCTCAGTTGTGCCGCATCAAACGCCTAGGTGTGAACGGGGACTAAGGATGATGAACATTTTTTGATAAATTACAGTTTTTAATAAGCAAAATACTTTTCTCAGAGTTATGTTGCTGTGCTAAGTGCTTTTCTCTACAGATTTTTTTGTCTGTGTACACAGAGGTTTCTGGAAAATGTTAAAATGTTCCTTTCATGTAAATGTTCTCAACTTTTAGATAAGCTTTGTGTTCTGTACTCGGCAGTAAATGTCAGCCCTGACAAGTGATTTCATTCTTGTTCATAAGATCAAGTGTCATAAAGCCTGCAGTTTTTAATTTTAATATGTAACAATGGGTGCTTTTATGACTTTTGTTTTTCCTTCTAATATTTAGCTTTGTGACTTGCTTGAATCTTTCCAATATTTTCCGTTATTGCATACCTGTGGAAACATATTTTATTGTGTTCTGTCTGTTTAGAATGCTATGCAGTTATATTTAAAGTGTATGTGTTGGTAGAATAAAAGAAAAGCATGTTTAGTACATCTATTTTATCTCTTTAAAAATGTGTGAACAGAAAAATACCTTTTGATTCTGACAGAAGGGAGTTCATAGCTTCCTGTTCAAGGTTGACAACACTGCTATTAAAATTAAATCCTAAGCAGTGTTGTCAGCTTTGCCTGAGCTCCCCTCTGCTCATCTACCTCTCCTCATCTCCTTAATTCCTCCTTGTTGCATTTTCAGCACTCTTTCCATTGACATATCTTCTGCTTGCTGTTTGTTGTCTCTTTCTCTCTCTTAACTACTTAGGACTGCTGTGTGTATGTATATGTATATAATATATATATAACGAGCAGACAAGTGGATTTTCGAGCTATATATATATATATATATACATATATATATATATATTCTCTCTATCCTGGTCCCTGAAGTAGTTATACCAAGATCATGGTTGCTACTGCATCTTGTTGCCGTTTTTTTCTCAACAAGCGATTCTCTGCTGGCCAGATCACTTGTAGCAGCCTGCACATGTCGTGTGTCTTCGTCCCCACCACCTCCTCCTGTGGTTTTCGGGTTCCCTGCTTCTCTGGGCAATTGGTGTCAGGATGTAGAGCAGGAGCAGACCATTCCCTGATCTGCTCTGTAGGCAGTGGCACAGGAAGCGCTGTGCTCACAGCTGCCATATTGGCCAGCTGAAATACCGATTACACGGGGGATTGGGCCAATGCACAGGCACGCAATTTTAACGCTTGACATGTTTGGTATCTATTTACACGAGGTAACTGCATCTTTTATATTTTACCCAAAAAATTATTTTAAGTATTATATTGTTTGCACTAAAATTAATTTAAGTTTTTTTTTCCCCTCTAAAAATATGGATTTGATTAACATTTGCGAAAATATTTTGCAACATAAAAAAATGCAGCTACAATTTTTTTATTTTATTTTACAGGGCCTCTGCTTTCAGAAAATATATACTTGTTTGGGGGTTTGAAAGTAATTTTCTATCCAGAAATCCAGATTGCAGTATGTGTGTGTGCAAAAATGACAAAACTGCTTTGGTACTAGGCTGGTTAATGGAGGGAGAAACAAGAGGAACTTCATTTTCAATTTCTATAGTTTTATTTGCATTTCTATGAAAGGATGAGTGATACTTTACAATAACGTAATATAAAGAGAACTGCAAGGGTACATATAAATAATAAATGTAAGTAGCACACTAGAGTATGAAATATTCGTTATAATGCTATAAATTACTGGGGATATATAGATAGTGTGTATCATTTTCTTTTTGTTCCACAATGTAATAGGAGCATTCTTACATTTTCAGTATAGAATAAAAGTGATAAATTAGTGGATGTAGAGCAAGGAATTAGAACAGATAGAGATAGACAAAGAATATTTGAAGAGAGGTTTGAAAGGAGAGATGGGGAAATATATCAGGGAAGGAACAGGAGTATGAGTAAAAGGGGTGATCGATGGGGCAGAAGGTAGGAGAGGAGTGTGGCAATCCTCCTTAAACTTAAGCAGAATAGTACAGAAGTATTGGCATGATGTGAAATGTCATATAACTGGGGTAGTCATAAAAACAGGATGAGGTTGTATGAAATGGTCACTGGATTAACTTTCTTTTTATTATTAGATCCAAGCTGAATGGGAAAACAGTAGGAATCAGACTAGATTTCTCAACGTGGTTATTAGATATTCCTCCTGGCAGGTCTCAACCAGTGGCATTTGCTGGTGCCTTGTACATATCGGTCTTCTAGCTGTCTTTGGAGAGATCAGGAGACATCTATCTATCTATCTATCTATCTATCTATCTATCTATCTATCTATCTATCTATCTATCTATCTATCTATCTATCTATCTATCTATCATCTATCCTGCCTTTTTACCTTTTTTATTGTACGATATTTGTATTTTGTACAAATATATTAGATTGTATTATGTTCTGGTTTTGATGCAAAATCTATGTCAAGAGGTAAAGCAAAAAAACAAGTAAATGATTGTAACTTTTTTTTTTTTGTCTCTGTTTTGCAGGAAAATCATCAGCGTGTTAGCATATTTTTTGACTATGCTCGCCGTGGGAAAAACACTGCCTGGTCTTACTTTTTACCAATGCTGAATCGTCAGGACTTGTTCACAGTTCACATGGTAAAACCAAAAAAATATATTTTACAACCATTATGTTTTATTATGTTTTATTAAGTTTTCAGCCAATTTTCTGCTTCTATTTTTACCACTGTTTTTTGTTTGATTACTATATGCTATTGAATAATCAAGTACCAAAAATAATGTGAACAGTGATTTAATTTAAAAAGGCTAGAGGGAATTATCTGTAAACTGGGCAGCAAGGGCCTATTTGTTACCCTGTTGATGTACAATCCACATTTGGGATTGGTTGTGAAATACACATGAAGGGAATAGATGTAAATTAGCCTATAAGCACACAGCCTACAGCCCCATCCTTGGGGCTTGTTCACTGCAGATCTGATTGGAAATGATAATGTCTGCAATTTATGATGCTATGGCTTTTCACATAATGTTTGCAATGCTGTAGGTCTCCATTCAGCTGACCTAAAGGGATATTGCTGGTCAGTGCACCAAAACAGCTGCTTGCAGGATATTTTTTTAAAACGCACTAAAATGCATCCTTTCTTGTGAGGACAGGCCCCAATGACAGGAATGGATTTATAAAGTACTATGCAGTTTGCCTGCATTACAAAATATAAGGCTAGTATGGGATCTCAACCATGGTGACCCTTCATGTTTGTTTTAGGAAAGGTTTCCTTTACTGAAGTAAAAAAAAAATTGTAAAATGTATTTTTAATGTAATTACCTGAATATGTCTTTGTGTCAGTCTCTTGTAAACCTCTGTACAGTAGTACTCAGATGAATAGAGGCAGGGGAGGGAGAGGACTGCCACTAGTAACCAGTCAGGCTCTATAGCAGTGTAGATGTGCTGAGAGTGAATATGCTTAAAGCAGGAGAGAACAGCGTCAGCAGAGGGATGATTTCAACCTTGGGAGTGTTTTGACCAATGTTTTTGAACAATTTCTGCTGCATTGAAGGATGAATATTGGGTTATTTTTTCTAGCGGAACTGCCTGGATCACAAAAGTAGCAGCACATAATTACAAGTACAAGCTTTTCCCATACAAAAATGGAAAGAGTTCACTGCTTCTGTATCCTCGTACCCATATAAAATTATTGGTGCTTCTGTGTTTAAATGGATAATTTAGAGGTGGGACCCTATGTTTACCTTCATCTGGTGATGAAGAAAATGATGGCACTGAAATAAGTTGCACATGGATGGATGAATATTCTGAATATTTATGTATGGACTAAATACATTGTTTTATAAATTCACTCACATCACTACATAATTTTTATACATTCAGAAATGGTAGATTGATGTATTATTTATTCCTTGGTAACCATGGCCAGAGGGAAAAAGCGACCTGTTGTATGTACGTGTTAAAAATAAAGATCTGTACATGTTTTTTTTCCTGTTCTTTCAGGCTGCACGTATAATTGCTAAATTGGCTGCTTGGGGGAGAGAACTGATGGAAGGCAGTGATTTGAATTACTACTTCAACTGGATTAAAACTCAGCTGAGTTCACAGGTATTTTTTTCTAACCTTTCATTGAAATTTACCTATTTTCTTACTTTATGTACTGCCATGTATTACACTTACATTTAAAGCTTCATGCACTTATACTTGTGCATAATGTGAGAGGAAGATGATTTAATCTGTAACTCATGCAGTGCTTAGTAAAACATGTTGAATTTATAACCTTATATATGGCTAAGAATGGTGAATAAAGAAACATCGCTAAGCAACTATTAGGCTAATCAATAGAACCTCAGAAGCAAGTCAAGAACTGGTCAACATAATTTACACACAGTCAAAGCAACACAAAAGTACACTGCATTCAACTTGCATCTGTTCTACCCAAACCCTTAGTTAGATAGATACTTACATAAACTGTAGGCCAGTCCACGATAAACCTCCTATTACCAGCATACCTCAGTTGTTTGCTAGTATCCTAATGGATGTCTTTACTCTGCTGCGTTAAAGACTAGCCTACTTTTGTTAGCACTTTTTTTTCCTTAAGTTTTTTCCCCCCGCACTCAAGACTCTTCTCTACGTCACTGCTGGTGTTTTGTCTTTTCAATGACATCTTCCAAGGTCCAAAGGTGCTGGCATGGCCAATAAAGCGAACGGTTAAACTAATAAATAATATTTGGTTTTACTGTTTATAATGAATTATAAATGTATTTGACCTACATGTATGGGAGTAAGGGGGGAAGGAGGATAGAATAAGGGGAAAAAGGAAGTCCGAATGCTGAAAAAACATATTTATTTCAAAGTAAAAAGGGGGTAGGAGGCACCTTCACAGCGCCTAGAAATTAGAATTCTAGGTGGTATTAAAGGGTAACACGTCACATAGATGACCACAAGTAGTTAGAATACATAGTTGGATTTGTACAGAACATGGAAGATTAAATGGAACTATGGTTCTTATTATAGGAGGGGGATTCACACTCTACTACCTATAGGTTGATATGTATATTTTAAGGGGAACACATAGAAGTAGGGAATACACTCACATAATATGGGTGGTGGGGTAAGAAATTATGAAGAATATAGTACTCAAATTTAAGAGATAGTGAACAGAAATATTCACGCAACACACATATGGGGGATTAAGTAGTTAACGTTTGGACTTCCTCCCCCCCCCCAAGAATGTATGTATGTATATGTATATATGTGTGTTTTATATTAGCTATATGTATTTTGAAATAAAAATATATTAACTCAAAGGTGCTGGCATTGCCTCAAACTCTGGGATTTCGATCCTCATTGCTCTGGACTGGCCTAGATGGATATGGTATGCCAGCTTACCAAGACTCCTGTCCTATGATCCATGAGTACTGCCAGAAAGGACTGATTTGCCATCCTGCTTCACGGTCACTGGCTTTAACAGCATGGCTTTTGAAACCTAGCTGCTGAGGGACAGGGGCTTTTCTGAGTCTGTGATTTCCTAAAATGCTAAAAGCTAAGAAGTACACTTCCTGCAAGGTCTATCATCAGACATTGAAAACATACTTCACTTGGTGTGAGTTTTGGGTCTTCCAACCCAGGAGTTTATCTGTGTGATGAATCCACTTTCCTTTAGCTCAGTCTGGACCAGTATTTGGCTCTCAGCACTATCAAGGGTTAGGCCCCTGCCCTTTTTTTTTTTTTTTCCTTCAGAGACCATTGTCCTTTTACTCTTTAATTAAGACCTTTTGTTTCCTGTGACTCTTTGGTATATGCATATAGTACTCTTTGTACTTCAGAAACTGCTGTTGATTACAGATATTAATTTCTCTATTGTTACCCACAAGGTGGTGTTTCTTGTAGCCATCACCTCCGTAAGCCGATTGTCTAAACTGACTACCTTACGCTTGCAAGAAAATCCTTTCTTGCTTTGCATAGGGATACCATGGTGTTGAGGTCCAAGACTTCCTTCTTCTTCTCTAAGGTAGTTTCTGCCTTTCACCTCCAGTAAATGTTCTTCTCTACATCTGCACGGCTCCACGGCTCCAGTTTACCAAAAATAAATTTCCCTCCGTTGTCTCTATGATGTTCCAGCTGTGTGAATCTGTCCCGCAGCCACTGCTTTATATTTTAAGGGCTTCTTCACACTCAATGTGGTGCGCTCCAGAGCGGTAGCTGCTGGAACACACCACAATCCCTCACAAAACTTCTCCCTGCGCTCTGTGGCGGGAGGGGGCGTGGCGGTGCATTGAATTCAATGGCACCGCTTCCACGCTCCCCCCCGCCACGCGTCCAATCGCAGGGCGGGGGAGTTTGGAGGCGGTGCAATTGAATTCAATGCACTGCCACGCCACCTCCCGCCCCAGAATGCAGGGGGAAGTTTTGTGAGGGATTGCGGTGCGTTCCAGCAGCTACCACTCTTGAACGCACCACATTCAGTGAACAAGCCCTAAAGGCTTATTTCCTTTTTGCTGTGCCAGATTGACCTTGAAAGGATGCACTGGCTTCTCATTCCACCATCTGTAGTTGGCTTAGTTAGCCATTATAGAAGTTTATGGTTTTTACGGATAGGGTCCCATCCTTTCCTATCAAGACTTACTCTACCATATCTGTAAGTGCTTCTTGGGTTTTTCAGCATCAAGCAACTGTTTCCCAAATTTGCAAGGGGTCCGCCTGCTGTTGTGTTTACATATTCTACAAGATGGATATTTCAGTCTCATCTTATACTGGCTTTGGGCGTTAGATCACGGTGGTGACTCTTTTAGCTGCAGGCAGTCCCCAATTTTCTGTTTTGTATTTTCTTTGCCCTCTTAGTGATTGCTGTGTTGGCCACTCCTAAGTTGGAATGCTTTTGAATATCTCAGAAGTTAGAGACTTCACGTGTCCCTCAATGGACTCTTACCGTAAAATAATTTTCTCGGAGTCCATTATAGGACACAGTTCCCACCCCTCTGTGTTTATGATCATGCTCTCTGTACTGCCTTGCTACAAAACTAAGATGGTAGAAGGAGGGTTTTTTTTCTGGCTGGTCTACGTTTTGGTTTATTTTTCAGTGTCCAATCCTTCTGTAGGTGGCAGTATACTTGAAGTTTAAAGACTTGTGTGTGCCTCAATGTAGTCCAAGAAAAAGATGAATGATTATGCATTGAGCACCAATATTGCTCCACTGTGCCAAATTAGCACTTTTAATTTTTTTTTTATCCTAGAAATGCATCTTTGAAGATGAATGCTCTGGTTTGCCATGATAAACTCTCTTCCATTTTAACCCACATGATAAGCTTAGGTAGTTTCTTTTTTCTATACTATGTAATAAAGCTAGTCATGTAGAGCATTACATGACTTGTGAGGCTCATGCTGATTGATGACCAAGTATTGATTTCATGCACAAAAGTATTATAAATTGTTTTTCTCAAAGTTAAGCAATCACTACTTCAGGGTCCTTTGGGCTTGTGAAAATTTCTGCTGTTCACCTTTCTACTGTTTGTTGCAGCAAATAGCATAGCATACATATAAGACAGTATTGCTAGAGCAAAGGATTTTATTTCTCCGACCCCCATGTTTCCAAGGCAGAAATGCAATAAGGTAGCTGCACTAATGAAATATATTTGTGTAGTTACAGTTTCTCTCCCTTTCTTTTCTATAACAAAAATAAAAAGGAATATTTGCATTTCTGAATGTGAACATGTGACCAGGCTTTGTTAATCTAGGTATTTGCATATTTCCAAGCTGACTGCCTTGTGTAGCTGCAGGCACAGTGGGGCAATTCATCCTCAGAAGTCAGCAGAAGCACTGAAATCTTTCTCTTAGCAGCTCAGCTCACCCTTTTCACTGCAAGAGTATTATCTTTGTGTTTACCGTATATACTCGAGTATAAGCCGTCCCGAGTATAAGCCGAGGTACCTACTTTTACCCAAAAAAACTGGGAAAAATGAGGCAGCTACTGGTAGATAGATACCAATAAAATTACATTAATATTTAAGATTAGAAGGCTGCTGAATATTGAAGATGAATTGCTTTGGTGCCTGCAGCTACAGTGGCCACTGAGGGTTTGTTCATCCCAAGCCTGGCCACATGTGCACTTTACATTTCTTTTAATATTCACTCAAAATTTAAATGTGGTCATTTCTCAGTACCATTAGCTCTATCTGTACAGCTAAATCATATAGCAACTCTAGGCAGCGAGTAAAATTGGCTACCCAGGAAGCATTAAAACTAAGTGTTTAAGTGGAAGTAAACTGCCCCGCTAAAAAGCCAAATTTGGGGCCCTCATGAGCATTTTGCTATAACGTGAAAGTATGATGTAACTCCTAGGCATGCACACAGGATTTTCTTGCTCCAGATACAGAATTGTGCTGAGATTGTACAATGAGCTTCATATGTGTTGTCAAGTAGGGAGGAGCATTTAGGAAAAAAGAGACAAGAAAAGCCTGTTTGTGGGGGTTTTTTTTAACTTCTGCTTTAATGATTGAAATTCCACTGTGTTTACTTTTTTAAATATATTCTTTGTATAATCCCTTGTAGCCAGATTCAGCATTCTTTTCCTGTATGGGCTATACTGCAGCCTCTTGCTTCATAATTCTTTGATGTGAAACCTTTCTTTTTTTTTCTCTGCTGTATGTAGACCATGCTGCATTAGACTGCTGCCAAAGGCTGTGCTTGAACTAGTAAGCTCAAATGACTGAAATTTTACTATGTTCCAATGTAGGGCAATTAAGGAAATGAGGATACCGTCATTTAAAGTTTTAGGTGGGTTGCACTAACCTCTGGCTTCATTTATGCCTTGGATATTGCTACAGCAGAATCTGCCTGCGATAATTCACAACTCTGTTCTTGTTCACTGGGAGTTTTGCATATTCCCGCCCACATTTTTCCTGTTCTAATACCTCCTGTTACAGTGCATTTAATAATTTAAAAGGCCATCATGGGGAGTTGGAAATTATCAAAGTAACTATACCATGTGTGCAGATCTAGGAACTTAATTCAGATATATTGCCAATAAGTTTTCAAAAGATATAATGCAGAAGGTGACTGTAGCTGTATCAGAGAACAGCTGCTGAGTACTGTACAAGATGCTTCTATTTATTTAACTGTTAGACCAAATGAAAAAGTGTCACATATAGTACTCAACTGTGCTATAGGAGATATACAGAAAAGTTTTGTGGTTTAACTATACAAATACAGAATCTCAAAACTCAAATATTAGTTTTGATTGGACTGACCCTGAGCCAATATAAACAGTAGTCAAGATGAAAGAGGGTTACAAAGGACCACTATTATTTTTACATTCTTACTTTATTTTCTGCTTCAGAAATTACGAGCAAGTGGAACTGCCATGGAAACAGGAACCGTCTCTCCAAGTGATGTAAGTGTACTGTAAAAGGAAAAAAATCATATGGTATGATCGTGAATCATAGGTAAGCGCACTGTTAGTTGACATTGGGCTTTCAGCATGCTACTTAAAGCTTAGCTTGGTCTGTTCAGCTGTGGGTTATTTTATTTATTAGAACAATCCATTATAAAATACAATCTGTTCCATGTCTCATTTGTGAGCAACCCACATTTCCTTGTTTTTCTCATTGCACAAAACAACTATAAATAGAGTTCGAACCAAGTTCTGAAGAAGTATTTAAAGTATGGTTCCGAAATGAAGATTACAAGCTCTTGATATAGCGGATGACAAACATTACAAGGATGATGGTGGCTTCTGAAGCAAAAACAGTGCTTAGCTAACGAGATCAAGAGGCTTCATACTAGTATAAAACTAATGTTTAAAATAAACCATTAATGTAATTTAAACAGCCATAGCTGCTGGTGGTAGTTGGTGCAGAACTTCTGCATTGAAGTAGTCCTAAAAGTTTACATTTGATGATCCTTATCTGATACCTTTTCCAGGCGGATCTAATGACAATGGGGTGTCTGTGACCCTGGTAGATGAAAAATGGCGCACATTTGTGAGAATATACAATCAGCCTTTCATCCAGTGGGCTAAATTTCATGACCTAGACCCTGGTCACAAAAGCTGGGTACTGATTTGATCTTTGGCTAATTGTGCTGCAGGTTTGATTTTTTTTTTTGTAAAGAAATATATAAAAATGTTTTTGGAACAGGTTAGGACCTGCTTATTTTGTTCAATGAGCTATTATTTTTTTTAAATTATTTTTGACTGGAGATTTCTGCTTGAAGTTGGGGGCAAAATGTATTTTTAGATTTAGTTTTATTTGTACAGAATACTACCACTTGCAGTTGGTAAGTGAAAGTGCCAGCTAAAAGCAAATTGTTACACCCCACACATCAATTTCTAGTGACATGTTTAAGAAATCAAAGCAGATATTTGGTTGACATAAGGAGAATATCCAATTTTCAACCTTCAATTCTAATGTTTAAAATCTTTTCCAAGTTACACCATGTTTCCAATTTGAACACTCCTGTTCCTAACAGATAGTTGCATTTTTAGAATAAAGATTAAAATCTGCAGTAAATTGTCATTATTCTTCAATTTCCTGATGTTCATCCAGGTTTTATTATAATTAATCTTTGGGATCTGTATGTTAATGGGCATCTGTCATTGAATAGGAAAGCTTTTAATTTGACCCTGCCATTTCTCCATATAATAGCGACAAGCTGGTACTCGATACTTTTAAAAGATAAGAGCTTTATTTATTTATTTTACAGGTTTTTCTCCCTTTTTATAAAGCTTTTGTCTTGAAAGATTGTAGAAGGAATATGTTTCCTAGGCAGCTGTGGAAAGCTGACCTTGTGTGCTTTTGCTAAGCGTTTCTCTGTAATGATATGTACTGTAGATTAAATTATTAAAAAAAAAAATCAACTGTGCTAAAGCAACACATAGGGATTCTTTTCTAATCACAATTTATTAGGCTATTTGTGGTTTTAGAGGTGTATTCAACATTTTATTCCAATGTAAGTAATCTGTGCTGATTTTTAATTGTATTTCTCACCATGGATCTATAAAGATTGCTTGATTAAATAGTTCTTTGGCAAGATATCTTCTGCTGTGATTTGGGATGTAATTGCCTCAACTCATTTACATTGTGTTTTCTAATGGATTACTTTTGGTTTCATCCATTGGTGTGCTACTTTTGTAACGTCTTCATAGTTGACTTCGTGTTTATCAGATGTGCTAGCCATAATGTACCTTTGTCTTCTATTATAAGCTTTTAAACATTTAAGTACGTGTTTTTTCATTATTATATTATGGATATATGGATATACCAAAAGTCCTACATTATAGAAGCCATGGCTCTTATCTTGGGATACAAAAAAACCCTCAAAATAATTGTTTGCAAGTTACTGAAATTAGTTTCTGCCCATTTAAATTTGTGCCTGTCCTATAGATTTGTTGTTTTCCGTGAACATTGGGCTACAGGTGTAAAATAGGGCTGCAACAACTAATCGACATAATCGATTATAATCGATTATTGAAAAAGTTGTCAACTTTTTCAATAATCGATTAATCGATTTCAGCCAGGGCACCTGTTAAAACTATGCAAAATCTCAAAGCAACCTAGTCTAAAGCTTAAAAACCATCAATGTAAAAAAAAGACACGTGGTCCCTCCAAAATCCATATTAGTCCCTTATCAGAGATGAGGATCTCGTATATGGATTTTAAGCGCGGACTGCATGCAAAAACGCAAAAAAAAACAAACACTGCGGTTCTCCCCTTCACATTAGGAGCTCCCCTCTTTCACATCAGAACACTTGGGAGCCCCCTTTTTTCATGCAAGTCACCCCCTCTAACAGTAGGAGCCCCCCTTTTCATCAGGCGCTCTCCTTAGATCAAAGGCATGACACTGGGGGGAAAATTGCAAGGCTGTTATAAGTGACTGACTTGTATTTATTTTGCTTGAGTTGTATGTCTCTTCCTTCAAATTCCTAAAGTTAACTTCCAAAGACTTATTTTACTACTTTACTGATGTGTTCGTCAGCCAGGAGCAAAGAAATTACATGGTGCTTCCAAGTGTGGAGAATTATGTGGCTCATTCCATGTGACAAGGAGAGTCCCCAGCCCTATATGTGTCCTGTAATGAAATAGCGGCTGGCGGGTGAAACCATAGCTGGCGAAGGGGGATGCAGGTGTCCATCACTCCCAGATATGTCAGATGTGAAGGTTTTTCTGGCTTTGAAGTTGAGTAAAAAATCCAGGAATAAACAATGGAATAGGTAACTACTGTCTCCTGTGTGGAGGTCAGCAGGAGGAACCAATGACCAACCAATCCTTTCAAAATTCGCTACTAATATAATGCTTTTCTCTCCTTGCATCCAAAATAAATCACTCTATTGTTTCTTCCCACTAATTCCCATCATTCTTACATTTTCAGAGTTCCCAGTATGTTCAGTGTGTCGCAGGATGCCTTCAACTGATGCTTAGGGTTAATGAGTACCGTTTTGCGTGGGTGGAAGCAGATGGTGTCAACTGGTAAGGCTCCTTTAATAAGCATAATGATACATTCAAGAAAGCATTGTAAAGACAATTGCTGTCACCATGGATTTGACTGCATCTTGGAAATAAGAATAATATGATTATTGAAAGATAAGGCCCCCTCGACAGTGTACTGGAGACAGCGATGTTGGAGATGAAGAGAGAAAGTTCTAAGAGTGGGTGTAATGCAAGTAAGGTATTCTTAACAGATATTCAGGGTAGTGCAGGTCTCCATATATAGGTACGGTCAGTAAACATGCTGTGATTTAATGTAGCACATTAAGAGATCAGTGGGATATAAAGTTGCTGTTTTCCTGCACACGGTGATACTCTATAAGCAGCAATGTAATGCGAATAATGCATACAGAATGTTATTTAACCCCTTAATATTTTGGGGTATTTTATACCTTCATGGTTTTTCAGCAGTCTACAAATCACCTGGGCACAGGTCTAGCGGTCTATCTCATTTCATGACAAAGCAGTGTTAAACTAACACCAATTTGTCAAGTGACAGTGCCAAATGTTGATGGTTTTGGATGGCAGTCTTTGTTTAGCTTCCAGCTCTTTTTTATTAAAATGGTTAAAAAAGGTTTACCAAAGCAGTTTTAAAAGACATACTTACCATCACATGCAGACTAAAGTTCATTTGCATTCTGTGGAATCTGTAGAGTGCCTCTTCTTCCTGAGCCTCCATGTTCACTCAGGGCATCTAGTGATCCAACGATTTCCTTGTTTTCGAAGTGGCCCTATTTAATAAAGCACCATGTATGTACATTAGCACCCAACGCTCAAGCTGGGGAATCATATTGTTTACGTGTTACTGATACTGTGGCAACAAGTAAGCAATAGGATTCCTTAGCTAGAGCACTGGGTGTGTATGCACAGGATTACTGATGTGTTAGGTGGGAAATGATACAGGGAAATGACCTTGGAGTTGCCTGAAGATGTCTGTGATATATGACTTCCATTTCCCAGGAGTCTGCTGGCACTGCAGCTATGCCATTCTTGGCAAGGCGAGAAATGGTGAAGTGAGGGGAACAATACAAAAAGATCTATTTCCAAAATGAAAAAAAATTGTATGCAATTTATTAATCTCAGGGGGAAGGGTGGGGTTGATACAAACAGTGATATTATCTCGTGGAAAAAGAGATGGAAGGTCCACTTTAAGATCCACCACACTAGGATGTATATTAAAGTATATCTAAACCTGAGTTTGTTTTCATTTGGATAGAGAATTTCACAGGACAAAACTACAGCTTTCTGTTATGTAACATAGCTGTACCACCTCTGTTTCATTCTCCAGGCTGTGTGCATAATGCTGTATAAGGCTCAGAGAAAGGGTGCTGTCTGACGTAGTAGTGCATATTGTAGATGAAATGTAACTCAATAAGAGTAAATATTTAACCTTAAAATGGTCTTGAAAACTAAGCCACTTCTATCAGTGCAGAAAAAAAAACTTACCATCTATACAGTAATAGTAAGTCCACTCACACAAAACTTGCTAGTGTTTGTTAAACCAGGTAAAGGCTTTTACAGATAAAATAAAAAGATAGTAACCCACTTGGCATATGACATATGCTAAACACAACACTTTCTACATAAAATTCACTTACAAGAGATGGAGTAGAGAATTGCTTGTATTTGGCCAATAACAGTGTCTGCATCCAGAGGTGAGGCATCGGCAATGGCCAGCAGTAGTGCCAATGCGAAGTCTCTATACAAGGGTCACTATGCATTGCTCCGACACTGAGGTGTTTCAAGGCACTGTCCCATCTTTGGAGTCAAGAGACTTCTAGGTTGGCTGAAACAATTGCCCTTTTCACTGTCAAATTAAATCGTAGATAATAAGTTAGATTAAAAAATCTAGAAAAGATGAAGAATTGTGTTTCCTTTTCTGTTTCATAAAGTAAATATTCTTCTTTTAGTAAGTTACAAATACGGCCCTATTTAATTAAAATATTGCTATGTTTAAAATGTAAATACAACCAAGCAGAATTAATTCTGCTGAAGTACATCGTTTATTATGATTGGTTATTGTAGCTAAAATGTAGCTCAGATGGTATAGAAGATGCATTTTGTTGATGTTCACCCAATCAGGTTACAAAGCCAATGGACATTTGTCAATAGGGGGTGCATTTTTACACTAAACTCCTTCAAAGCCAACTTGTCAACCATTTGAATTATTTTTTTAAATGATAGTGCTGCCCAAGAGCAAATACCTTAACTCTTACCTAAACCGTAATGAAAGCCTTAAAGAAAACCATTTTTTTGACTATGCAGGGCAATACTGAAGTAACAAAAGAGAGAAAAAAAGACGACCGGCAGGCTTTCTATGACAGAAGAGACTGTAAAATGTTCTCGCTGCCTGTCAGTACCAAAACTTACCTGGTGCACCCACTAGTTCTTTATGAGGGATTGCGATACTCCTACTAAAAGTTTAGCTGCTCTTTACCCTTTGATGAATTTTCTGTTAAGAAATGGTCCATTCCTAACGTGGACCTAGCAATATCCAGTTTCTATAAATCACTAACACTTACTGTTTGTTGCGTGGGCCTTTTAGTGTTTTATTGCTGTTTTTCCACTTTTCAGTTGGACTGCTTTTGGACATCACAATTGTCTCTAAATTATGTGTCCTTAAATAAACAAGAAAGAAAATAGTTTTTTTGTACTTGCCATATAATAAATTTTTATGAGTTTGAGGCATGCATCTGTGTCTATGACCCAGCTTTTCATATTGCTTTTCTTCAAAACTGAGGGGTAATACTGACCTCTGTTTTTATGTTTGCCAGTGTCCAAATCGTCCCAATTGTCTGGTGTGGTGGAGTCTGGTTTAATCAAAAACTGTGCTTTCAAACAGTATGTAAGAGTAGTGCATTGTACAGTTATAAAAAATCAGGTTGAATATTAACTTTTGAGTGCACAGAACATGTTGTTCAAGAGAAGTCTTCTGCTACAAAATATAGTGCTTTCTTCTTTGAATGGATCTCAGGAAAGTCGGTATGTGCTACTATTCATTACACTTCTACCCTACAAGCAGTATATTTACTTATTTTTTCTTTTCTTTTTCAGCATTATGTCTGTATTGAGTAACAAATGTGGATTCCAGCTTCAGTATCAAATGATATTTTCTATCTGGTTGCTCGCATTCAGCCCACAAATGTGCGAGTATTTACGAAGGTACAACATTGTGCCAGTGCTCTCTGATATCCTTCAGGAATCGGTCAAAGAGAAAGTAACACGTATTATTCTGGCAGCTTTCAAGGTAAGGAAACCACGGAATGGGTTTTGCCAATATTTGTGTTTGAAAAATGTACTTACTCACCGGTAATTCTCTATACATTGGGAGCAAGTGAAGGACAATGGACACAACTGTGTTTGATACTATGGTTTACTGCCTAGCAATATGCTCTTTTTGTGTGTGTCAGGTTATGGACACATGTATCTGCAATTGTGGCAGAAAATTAAAGCTGCAAATCTCTGTACTACATATTCATTTAAATTGAATATCAATGAAAAAAACTGTTGGAAGTATATATTACGACCCTTATGAAATCCATACAGTGAATGATTGCAAGCAGGATTTTTATGTAAATCGCCTGCATTGCTTTAAACTACATCTTGCAATGGAATTGTACATATAAATGTCTTGGACTTGATAAAATAGCAGTCTTTTCACTGCCTAAAAGTAGTTTTAGTCAGCATGAGGAGTCCTTTGGGTCTACACAGTACTGCAGTCGCAAAATACCTGATATTATGTGGTATTAGGCGAAAGGTTTAGCTGTATGCCTTATTTAAGAGCTGCATGTTAGTTAACTGTACATATTTCTCCTAACGTAAATTTTATTATTGATTGGAGTTAGTCTATAAAAAGCAAGTGCAGACTAAAAAAAAGGAAGCCAATCCAATTAAAATGAGGAGCTATGAAATAAAGCAATTTCAGCTATTATTTACTTGTTTTTTTCCCCCTAGCTATTAGAGGGTAACCGTAATGATTATAGGACAATTTTAATCCATTTTTTTTTGCATTTAAGTAAACTGATATTTTACATGCATTTTTTAATTTACTAGTATCACTAAGAATAATGTTTTAAGGACAGGTCACAGCAGTAACTGTTTGCTTTCAGACTGTCTTTCTCCATAATTTTAAAGTGTGTACACAATCATACAGAGCAGAGAAGGTGAGGGGTGGGGCGAGTTATTTCTCTAAATCATTCAGTTTATTGGGTAATTTGAGCTTGAACTTTCTGAACTCTGCAAACAGACTTTTTTGGGCTGAAATATGAATGATTCATTTTAAATTTGCTTTATTTACCTGACTAAAAAAATGTAAAAGTATTTGACCTGTAGAAAAAATATATACCAAAGCATTACATTCTTTTTAATAGATAACATAATATACACATTGTGGACTTTTGGGCTAGGTCCTGAGCCTGACCTTGTCTGTGCCCTCCCCAACCCTTTTCACATGCTGCTGCAGATACGAAATATGCCAAAGCTGAATACTACAGGGCATATTTATAAAGCAGTGATTCTGACATGCACAAAACATTTACTGCAGGTGAATTTTTCTGATGTACTTGCTTTCAATAATAATGATAAATTCACTACGAGTGAATGTTTGGTAAGTGTCACATTTACTGCTTTATGTCCCAGTGGGTCTGGTACTGTAATGAACAGTGTACAGGTGATGTCACGCTCTCACAGAATTTTGAGAGGCAGGGAGTGTTGTATGTTTCCGCAATACTAATAAATACTTGGCTTTTTGCCAGGCTGTCTTGGGGATTTGGCAATTAGGGAGCATTGAAAAGGGAAGGTTGGGTACCTTATAGCGCCTGCTATCACACCCATCCGTTAGTTTCTCTACTTAGAACCTTGTACACAGGGAGCTTTAATTGTAGCAAATGTAGCGTCTGGGCTACAAATTGCTGGAATTTCTTCAGCACAGACTTTCTATTGACCACAGTTCAACTTTTTTTTTACCAACAAATCGATCACTAAAGAAAGTGGTTCTTTGGTTTTAAAATGTCTGTTACCAAATGGCTCATGTAGTTTGGTCCTAAAATAGGGCATTCATGACCCTTTGCAAATTGAGCACCAGTTATGGTTACAATCGTTAGAATACTAGAAAAATAGTTATAGGTTTTTTATAATTATAGTGGGGATTCGCTTTGTTACCATTTAGTTTTTGTTGGTGCCTAGTGGAGTATTTTTCTTAAGGGGTTGCTTCAGATTTGTTTTGGTATAGGGGAATACATTGTTTTGAATTTTTTAAATAATAATTTGGCGGCTGCATAGTCACTCCTCCTTTTGCCTTTTATTTCTTGGTTCTGATCCATTTTCACAGACTTAAAATGTAACATTGTTTTCTGTAGTTTTTTTCATATTCACAATAGACAGTGCACTATAATATGGTGTAATCATTGTGAAGTGTCCCGAAAAATAGTTGCTACTCACTTCCCTGTGTTAATACCAAGTGGGGCATTACCTCTATTTACCTAACATGGCAGCATTTCTATTTTCTTACTATAATCTATAGGTCAAGTTTACAGATTTATGTGAAGTCCCTCAAATCATGCTTTTGTAGTGTGGTCAACATAGTCAGTATTGAATGCTTCAATGCCTATCTTCTTACTATCGAAACATAAAGTCTTTGGAAAAAAACATTTAAAATTCAGAAGCATAAAGATTTAAGCCACAATGGCTGGTTTTACTACTGTAATAGAAGCAAATCTAGGCTACACTCTAACCACGTCTAAATGGGCTACTACTTTATTGAATAGATGATTGTTCTTAAACACACCTTAAAAGAAGGGAGCACTATAGCAAAGAATAAGGTACATCGGCTCCTGTGTTTAGTCATATCGTTTACAGCAAGGTAGGATTATTTGAAATGTTTAATTTTAAAAGGGGAAGTACATGAATTGCACTTGTTTTTCTAGTATTGGAAGGTGTCCACCCACAAATTAAGAGGGGTAATATACAAATGCTTTTATGTATTGTAATAACAAACTAGTTGTTTTACACTTAGGAAAAGTGGTAGTGTTATCCGTAAAGTGGTAGTGTTATCCGTATCAGCAGCCAAACAGGTGCAAGCTTTCATTTTCTTATCAGTTAAAGAAAAATGACATGAGATCGTACAGAAGAAAAATCACATGGAATGTGGATCCACACCTCTCCTTTGCTGTCTAATACCTAATGTTGGTACAGAGAGACAGACACTATAGTGTCCAGTCCAACAAGCTTTGCACATGAAGTGCTATCACGTACCTGGTGGAGGACCGATTAGCTGAGGAGGCCTCCCTTGCGGCTCTTGTCTTACACCCCTGGATGTGGAAACAGGGAGCGAGAAGACGGAGAGAAGCACGGGTGCCAAAGTGTTCAGATACGGTGCCTGGTAGAAGTCTGGCAACTGGATCCCTGGAAGGATGAACAGGGGTGGTGCACAGCTGTTATGTCAGCAAGGTTTGCTTCAGAAACTGGAGTGAGGTCAAACAAGCCAGGGGTCAAGCCAGACGGTCAGCACGGTGCAGTAGGCATAGGCAGAGTCCAGATAACAAGCAGAGGCAGGCAGCAATCAGTCAGTCAGCAGCGATCCAGGTCGAGGTAACGATAAGCAGTAACACAAGCACAAGCTGAAAGGCCGTTCAGCACTGACCCATTGGGCCAGCTGGTTTAAATAGGAACATCTATTAGAGGGCCGTGAGTCACTTCCGTTGTGCGCGCTAACGCATGTTTACTGAGACCCGTGCATGCGCAGTAGCGAGCAAGCTCCTGGCTATGGCCTTGAATGCATTCTGTATTAATTTTTTCAAATGCATATTAATATAATATTATATATATTCTCATTTTTTACATTGTAACTTTTTTTTTTTTTTGCAAAGCGAATTTTCACTTATCTTAGGAAAGGAGTTTAAACAAATTTAAAATTCACTTTGTGAAGAATTCCCAATCATGTGCAAGGAAAAGTTTAAAAAGTCAGCACAACTTTACTTTGAGAAGATAAACTTTCTTTAGCTTGGTGAATGAGCTTAAGTTGTGCTGACTTCAATGTATACTTTGCAAAGTGAATTTCACTTTGTTTTACCTCATTCACCAAGATAAGGAAACATTTACATTGAGCATGCTCTAATAATCTAATTAGTAAATTAGCCTAATTTTGTCTCTTCAAATTTTTTTTGTCTGCATACATTTATTTATGGGCAAGTATGAATGATCTAGATCAGTGGTTCTCAACCTTGGTCATTGGGTTGCGACCCAAGTCGCACCGCACTTGAACACATGGTATTGCAGTAATGCACGTTCCGGTGTGGCGATTGAACTGTGGGTGGGAGGTGCATTTGGGGTGCCATTCAAATGAATGGCAACACGACACACCTCCCAAACCAGAACATGTGGTAGGTGGGATTGCATGGTACAGTGCGTTAATCACACGGCAATGTGTGATTAACCCACTGTACTAGTGTGAGTGGGTCCTGAGGAACACTGACACACTCACTCACAAACACAGAGACAATCTCACTCGCATATACACACTCCTAATAAAAGTTTCATATTTTTTTTTTTTTTAACCTCTTGCCGTCCGCCCGTAGTAAAAAAACGGACTGCTGCATTTGCGGCACTGCTGCAGGACGGCACTGCAATTATTTTCTGCTCACGCGCGCCCCCTAGCGGGCACGCACGGGCAGAAAAGACCCGACCATTAAACACACCCGTTACCGGGTGTTTGACATATAGGCGATCAAATACCACCAAAAGAAAGCTCTATCTGTCCCCAAAAAAGGGTATAAAATTCATTTCAGTACAGCGCTGCATGACGGAATAAATGTCAGTCAAAGTACCGCAGCGCTGAATACTGAAAAATGGCCTGGATGGGAAGGGGGTTTAACACCGCGGATGTCAACTGGTTAAGATCCACCCAGCTACCCTACATTAGGAGAACTGGAGTGGATCCTCAGGCTGGGGTCCAGTGGGCTGCTGTGCTGTGACAGAGCTCCATCCATATGTGCATTGCTTGTACAGCTCCCTTGTGCACACTGTAGAGGTGGCGGGAGCCAGAATGTAACGTCAACCTAGTCCAGGCACCTCTACAGGGCACACAAGGGAGCTGTAAGCAATACACGTATGGATGGAGCTCCCTTGCGGCCATACCTCCAGCCCACCCCACCTCAAGCTGACATTCAGTGCCGGGCAAAATATTTTGAATGGCTGCTCGGCGCAAGAGGCTGAGGAACCTTTCACTTAGCACAGTCGAAGGCATGCGGCGATCCACTGAACAGGAGGTTGCAAACCCATTTTTGGGTCCCCACCCACAAGTTGACAACCGCAGATTTAGATGTTCCTGAGCAGAATTCTAAAGCAGTATGTTGACCACACATATCCATTGATTTGGTCATCTTACAGTGGCATTTTCTGTCCCCGTTTTCATTATTCAAATAGATAATAATTACAAGACTGTTTTTACTGGATTAGGTCTACAATGAAGTAATCTTCTTCAACAGTCATGCATTACATTTGAGTGCTTGAGGCCTGTTGTGTAAAAAACACTTAGTCAAGACAGTGTAGCTACTCCCAAACCTTTAAATTATAAAGAGATCAGGATGTGCCAGGAAATACTGGTAAAGTCAGCAGTCATTAGTGAACTTTGTTTATGAAAGTTCCTATAAGAACTGTCTCTTTTATCCATGGCATAATAGGTCAGATTCACAATTTTATGTTGTGTAGATATAATTTGTTGCTATGCGTAATACAGACCATTCTTTCAGACCTTTCCATTCTTGAGTTGTCATTACATGGATAAGTATGTTATTGGTATCACATATATCATGTACTTGTTTTTGGTGCAAAGCCCTTCTTAGAGGTGCATTTGTACTTTTTTTTTGTAGCGCTAAATCTTTTGGGGTTTTTTCTAATTGTAGAATCTGCTGGAAAATTCCACTGAGAGAGAAACTCGACAAGAATATGCATTGGCAATGATCCAATGCAAAGTGCTGAAGCAGCTTGAGAACCTGGAACAGCAGAAGTATGATGATGTAGACATTTCTGAAGATATCAAATTCCTCTTGGAGAAACTAGGAGAAAGTGTGCAAGATTTGAGGTATTACCATTAAATTAAGATTTATGTATTGGTGAGCTAACTGGTCTACTATAATAGCTTAGTTAATACCTGGCTTAAATTCAGGATTAGAAAAGGCGAGTTTTCAACTCAGTTAAGCTTTTAACCTCACCTGGGGCTGATTTGGGACTTCACAGCTTTTGGTACTTTTAGGCAAATGAGTAAAGAACATTAATTCATGGAACACCTTACTTGGAGAAAAGGTACAGTATACAGTAGAAGTGTCCTGGGACTTTAGTGTAAACCGTGTGGCATTCCAGACTACCCTCTTGGTAAGTTTGAAAGTTGATTTGATGTGTTAATTTTGGTGCCTACCCATAGTGGCACCAGCCAAAAAGGTATTGTTTGGACTCTAATTGGGACCAAATGCTTATGATGAAACAGCTGTAAAAGAAGTTGATGGTAATATGCTGAAGTTTTGTCCATAGCATTATTTTAACCATTGTCCTATGATAATATAGATAACTAGTTTAGAGAAACTTTATGGACAGTACTGTTTCTCGTTCTCTTACCCAGAGCCTATTTTATCGGTAGCTTTTGTGTCAGCAGTATTGATACTTTTTGTTGCTTTCATTAGTGGCAGCCTTAGTTTATTTGTCCCTGTTGCATTTTGATATGTTTGTCTTCGCAGAGAGATAATTACAGTGCTTATGTTAAAACCATTCTGTAATAATGCTTCTTAATCCTCATCCATGCTTTGTTTTATCCAAACATAACTGATATAAAGTTTAGATATCATTAAACCCTATATATTTTTAAGCATTCTCAGCTGTTATTAATTAATGTTAATGTTATTAATATTAAAGTTAGCCAGTACAATACAACTGACAAGTTTATATAATTTGTGTATAGACTGATAATATGCTTGTGTATGAGCAATGTATCAACAATGTTTGGAATAGAAGGGATAAAACATTCCATGAGCATTAGCCAAACAAAAGTCTTTAAATTAAATTCAAACTTTTTTTTACATTTTTGTACAGAGTATGAATAAGTTATAACTTCTGTCAACTTTTCTATTGCTAATTGCGTCCTTGCTGACATTTTCTGTCCAAGACAGAAAATGAAGGGAAAGCCAAATTGTTTTAGTTTTTACAAAAATTAGCAGAAAGTGTAAATCTTTTAATATGTGCGGGAAAGTGCAGGCTTACCTGAGCAGTCTTCCGGCAACTTGCTTCTGAGATCGGGCCTGTCTGTCGGCGGCTGTCATCCCCTCACAACTGCTCCTCCTTCCTTCTTCTCTCCGCTTTCCTGTGCCGATCGTGGATGTGGGCGGTGCGCATGAGGCGGGGAGGAGGTGCGGCTTGTGGATGCGGGCGGGCGGGTCTGGCAGCAGCAAGGGTGAGGCAGGGAGGAGGTGCGGTGTGTGGATGCGGGC
>NW_017307295.1:529939-532373 GCF_000935625.1 Nanorana parkeri
GGGGGGGGGGTCAAGGGGCCGTTCGTGGTGGCATCAGAGAGGCCCGGGGGGCAATTGCCACCCTGGCCCAGTCCGCCCCTGGTGTAGATTTGTGGAAAAATCAGTCAGCCATGCACAGAAGCAGGAAGTTACATTTCTGGGGCACTTTGGTATTCTAACTGTTTACAGAATGCCTCCAGGTCGCCATATTGCCTTACTTTTTTAGAAAACTGCAGCCACTGCAGGGAAGGTAATTTTAAATTACATTTTTTTCAGTGTTATTTTTGTAAAGTGGTGCTTCTCTTGAAAGTTTAGTGATAAAACAATACACAGTACAATGGTGGTCTCATAATGGCCAGAATGTGATGGATTGTGGAAAAAAAAAAAGCTTTCAAGATGGATGTAAACAAATTGGTTCCCCAACACTTTGTGGTCATAAGTGTCCTTGGCTGTCTAGCTGCATTTTAGGATATTTAATGTCATTAGGCTTCCTTCTCCATCTGTTCAGGCTTGAATTAAACACCTTAAGTACATTTAAATAAAACACATTTTTGTTTTCCTTTTCAAGTGTATGTATAGCCAAAACTATATATAAAATGTGTGGTTTTATTTCTAAGTGTTCTTAATTCATCTGCATACAGTATCTCATAGGGCTATGGTGTTTTTAAAATAGAACTTTTTTTTTTTCTTCTTAATCTGTTACGGTTTTCTTGCCAGTGTTGTCCCTGCTGATAAATTGCCCATCGCTTCCTGTCCCTTTTACAAAATTTCAAACAGGGACACCACAACAGAAACCTCCTTAAATACTTACCAGTTAATCTATGTATGCATGTTGAACTTTGTTTGAACTTTGCAACTAAGTGCTGTGAAATCCTATATTTCCAGAGTATAATGTTTGTAAAGTTATGTGCTTATTTATTGGGGATTGATTGAACCATTCCTAGCGGACAAGAGCTACTTGGTGAAAGCTTGAGATCTTATAATATCCCTAGCAATATCTAATTATTTTCTTTACTGGTCTCAGATGTTTAGATGATTTCAGGTAGCATAGGATTTACAGTTAATTGGCTTTTCTGCTCTAGACTGGAACAAAAAAGTTATAAATATGGCTGCATTTCTAGTAAGTGCTAGTAAGTTGAGACTCACTTATTTTACAAATAGACATGTTTACTGCTCACTTGAGAAGGCTCAATTTGTCTTTGTCACTGTTGTTTAGAGCTTGTAAATTGCAGTTCATCTCAGTTTCCGTACTACATTTGAATTGCCTGTACTCATTAAGAGTTGAATAAGCTTTTAAAATACAGTATTCGCTTTGTTTTTTGTTTTTGGTTATTATACCATCACATTGTTCCTGGTTTTATTTGTTTAAGAACTTAAGGATCTCTAAGAAAATCATATTTAGAAACTTCAACCCCTGTTAGTATGCATTTGGGATGTTGGGAATGCAATTAAAAGTAATTGGAAGTAGCCTTTCATTTTCTGTTTAATGTGAATCTGTAATTCTCACATTATAGCAAGGTTTGCTGGATAGCAGGTATATCTATCTTGCTTGTTCTTACTTCCATTAGATCTATGCTACACTTTTCATCTTCCAGAGCCTCAGGAAGATCTCCTCCCACAATTTGCTGTTGGGTAACTAAATGGCCTATCACCAGGCCCAAGTGCAGTCACGTTAGACAAAGCAAATATGCTATGGTAACCTTAGATGCTGAAAAGGCATTTGATAATGTGAATCTGGAATGGTTATTCAAAGTGATGTCCGCATTTGGACTTCAGGGAAGGCCTCCCCCACTGCTAGAATATGGAGGGTAAGGAGGGTGCCTTATGCCCTCCTATATCTTTACACAAAGGTATTAGACAAGGTTGTCCACTGTCCCCCCTACTTTTCAACTTAGCACTGGAGCCATTGATGAGACACAACTTACAGACCGCGGCTGTCAGGGGTATCCCGGTGGGGAGGGAGGAGCTGAGGATCTCGCTTTTTGCGGATGACATTATGTTGTTTACCTCCCACCCCACAGAGGATATCCCAAACCTCCAGGCCATTTTAGATAATTTTGGTACTTTCTCTGGATTTTCGCATTAACTACTCTAAAAGCGAGATTCTACCCCTTACTGGTATCTCGACTGCAGCATGGGACCAGAGCACCTCCCTGACGTTGGCACGGCTGGACATCACTTACCTGGGAATTAAAATCGGTATGACGTCATCTTTATACACTCTCTCTTAACTTCCCTCCCCTTATTGCTAAAATTGAGAGAGAACTGGAAACCTGGAGGGAGCTTCCCCTATCGTTCTTTGGGAGAATACATCTCTTAAAAATGACTAGTTTTGCTAGACTGCTGTATCCATTACAGATTATTCCGTTGCTTTTGGAACAGTTGGATGTTAAACATCTTAATGGAGCTATTAATCGATTTATATGGCGGGCTAAATGCACCAGGATTTCTATTA
>NW_017307295.1:532558-556191 GCF_000935625.1 Nanorana parkeri
ATCTAAAAAAATTTAGGGGAGCACGACGGGGCGGGGGGGGGGGGGGGGTTGGCTAATTTTCCTAATATTCGTCTTTATTACATAGCATGCCTGTTGAGGCATGCGTTTGATTGGTTGTCAAACGTTAGAGAAAGCAGGGTACTGACTGATATGTAAGCTCCAAGCTTACCCACAATGCATATATTTGGGGAAGTTGACAGGAAGGAAGCAGGAAAGCATGTGAAAGGTAGATACAAACCTCCTGAGCTTTTTACTTTACTATGGTTGGGCAAGGTACAGGTTGTTACAGGCAAAAATGCCAGGGCTATAATGTCAAACATTTGATGCCAAGCACTTTTTACATTTAAACTTGGTATACTATCGGAAAATAGCAACTGCTTCTGAGAAAAAGACACAAATCGCATGAAAAATTAAATAATAAAAAAAACTGGTTAGGATCTGTGTGTAAACCCACTCAGCGTGTTCTAGCTCAGTGGTAGCTTCCTCTGTCTCCCAGTGATCTTGATGCAAAGCAGTCAAACACGCCACATAATCCTGGTTTCCTGGTTTGGGAGGTCAACTTACAAATTAGCAGTTCTCCTAGCTTTAGGAACAAGAAAAAGTTAATAAGTTACAATTGGAGAGCAATGCTATTTAGACCCTGTATAATATAGGCCAGGGGCAGGCAACCTTTTAAGTGTAGCATGCCAAAAAATGTTCCAAAGCAATTGAGAGTGCCAGACAGGGTCACCGATAGAAAACATGGTGGCCTGTACAGCCTGCCTGACAGAGCCTCCTGCCCCTTCTCCCCTAGTGTTCCTCCACAAACTTGCAGATAGACACACCACTATACTACACCACTATTCCACACAACTTTAGAGTTTTAGAAAGGGAAACACCTCAGGAAGTCTTGGGGTAAGTGTTTTTCCCCATAGTTCTCCTCAGGGTCACAAGATGACATAAACTAGCGTCTTCCCGTGACCCAAAGCTACAGCTCGCGGTATACTGAGACCGCCGCAGCCGGGACGGATCCCGACATTACTGTCGAGATCCACCCAGCTGCGTGATTGACAGCTGGCTCTGCCTATCTAGAGGCAGTTCCAGCTGTACCCGCCCCTCCCCCGTTCGTTCCTCCAGTCAGTGCTGGAGGATCGGAGCTGGGTAGGGGGGGGATCACACTGCAGGGAGCCGTGAGAGACAGTCATGGCTCTCCAGGGACAGGATCAAGAAGTGAGCGAGTGACGGTATGTGTTCACTCACTTCCCGATCTATTGAGCCGACGTGTGACAGTTTCATTGTCCCAAATGTCGGCTCAAACTATGAGGTTGAATGAAAATCACTCGCCTCATAGTTCTCCTTTAACATTACCTGTTAAGGAAGTGGTAGAATTTTTACACAAGTACAAAGCACTTCAAAATGTAAGTAGCATTTTTTATATATCTTTTTAATTATCCTGTGTGAATGTGAACAAATGACAAACATAATATAGGTGTATTATGTTTGTCTACAAAAGTGGAACTATACTTTACGGGCTCGTTCACACCAGTTGGGGTGCGTTATGCTCTGTGTATCATTGGTGTACATTGTGTTAGGGTAGTGTGATGCCGTGTTACATCACATCACACTGTTTACATTTTTCTTCTTTTTTAAATTTATTGAAATGTAATTTCATTCAGCTCTATGTACCGCAGTTCAATGCGATACAGTGACATATGCAAGTGGGTGAGTTGCACTACATAAAAATTCAGACATGCAGCATTTTTATGCCACGCACACCATCACACATGTATGGTCTAAAACAATTGTTTTAATGTGCTAAGAGATGTGTTAAGCCTATATTGATCTATACAGATCAGTGCAGCTCAACTGACATGGAGTGAAGGAGCCCTAAATGTAGCCTGGCTACAATGTTTGTTGTAGTGCTCTTAGATGTGTGCACATTCTCATCTGCATTCATTTGGACCACCAGAGTTACCCAAATTAAAGAGGGTATTTTATCAGTTATTTTGCATACCTGCACGGTTTACTTTGATGTAGATCTTCAGCCTGTAGTCATTAAGGGTTGAAAAATATTTATATCCTCACATCACCAGTTGTGTTACATTGCAAAATGTACTGATTGATATAGAAGTTGTGGCTGTACAGTATGGTGCCACTCTGGCAATATATTTATTTCCATCTATAAACCGCTTAAACAGCAGCAGTTAAAGTTTAATGGCTTCCTTTTCATCCCCCATGCAGCTCATTTGATGAGTACAGTTCTGAGCTGAAGTCGGGAAGACTGGAATGGAGCCCAGTTCACAAATCTGAGAAATTCTGGAGAGAGAATGCGGCAAGATTAAATGAGAAGAACTACGAGCTCTTAAAGTAAGCATCAATTTGTCAGATACTGTATTATAAAAACATAAAATAAACATTAGATTCAAGATCTCTTCTTATGCTTGTCTTTCTCTTAAGAAAGAAGCAGAAATTGTGATACCTGATTATCCAAATATTCCCATATTCAATTATTTAAGTCAAGTTCACATGGAGTTAAACCCCTTGAGGGGACCCATTGTGGCAGAAATCTGGCCTCTTAATGTGAGACAAAGTCACTTGCTGGATCATCAGTTACTGACTATGTTCCCCAGCTATTTGTGAGACATGAAACAGTATCTAAGTAAACGAAAAGATTTTAGGTGGAATGATCTGAATTTCTTGTGACTTTCAGAGTGTATACTCTTCCATTCCTCATCATTTTGTGTAATGACAGCCACATATTTCTTGGACTCTTATCACTATCATGTAGCACATTAACAATTTATTGCTGATGTGGTAGATTATTTATTAAATCAATTAAAAATTTTAATTGTTTCACTACCTTTAAAAGTGTGGGGCAGCTATGGAAGCTACCCTCTCGCCCTCCTTATTTAACCTATAAATAGATTGGTGGTAGAAGAACATTTTTGGAGCTAGAAACCCATTTAGATCACACATTATATTTTGCACAATGTATAGATAACTTTGTTATTTATTTCCACAAAAGCAACAGATGATTTGCCACCTTTTTTGGGATATTTAAAGGATAATAATCGAAATCTTAGATTTACTGGGCATCTAGATAAGTCTGTTATCTCCTACTTGGGCGTTAGTCTGAGTGGAAAAGATGGTTTCAAACAGTAGTATATATGAAACCCATTTCAGGTAATGCATTGTTACATGCAGACTTGGGCCCCCCTAAACATACTATTAGACAGTTTATTAGGTTTGCATAGGGTTAGCACAGCAGATGAAAACTTTGAAATGTGATGAATGATAGTTTTTTGGATTGATTTTGAGTGGTGCATATGGCAGAGAATTAAAATAGAAATACCTTGGTGAAGAATACGTTAAACTGCAACTGATGCCAGACCTTTTTTGTTTAGTTTTGGATATAGTGGAGAGGGATAAAAACACCTGTCAGATTTGTATTGCTGTCTGTGTCTGCCCTTCTCTACCCTCTACCCTATCTATGTGTCCTGGTGACTATTATCAGTGAAAGTGAAAGAAAATCATAAATTGTAAATTTCTCCAGAACAGGAATAGATGATAAATCTTCCAATGGGAACACTAGTTCTAGTGACCCTGCTGATTACAAAGGATTTCCCTCTCATTGGAGCAACTTGCTCTCACTTCCTGTTGTATCTATCAGATGCAGAGTAAGGGGAATCTCCCCAATGAGACACTGATGTGAAAAATAATCCCACCAGTGCTGCTAAACATTTTGTTGAGTATCAGAACAGAAAAGTTTCCTCAATGTGCATATCAGGAATGAAAAAGTTCAGATAATTTCAAACAGAAGTTTAATTATGTAGTTGTACAGAAGAGAAGTACATTGGATATATCTACTATTTGTACTAGAATCCCTCATGGTTTAAACCACAAGTGGAATGTTACTTATTTTTATGAATGAGAAAGTGTTTATGAGCATGGCGATACTGCAAAATAAAGTGAAGGGTTTATAACAATAAGATCAATATTATTTAATTAGTCTAAAAACACAATGATTTACTTATTAATAAATGCTTTTATCTGTGCTTTATCTTCCTTGTTGCTTTTTCTCTGTTATTTTCCATATTTAAACTTATGTCGTTAAATTTGTCATGTCATTGTTTTTGTGTATTCTGTAGTAATATAACTTGTCAGCAAAGTATCTATTTACATTTTTGTCCAAGCATTTGCAATCCTCATGTTTCCAAACAGCATAATCCAACTCTCTCAACTTTGCTTCCTGGATCTTCCTGTGCAGTACAAGATCCCAAGCAACAGCACAGTCTCCAGTAGATGTCGACCTACTAGCATGGAGAAGGGAGGATGGAAGAGCAGGGAGGAGAGGGATGCCTTGCCTTGCTCTGCCTTTTGTGTTTGTGGAGACACACACAGCTTAATAACACACACAGGGGTGGCTCCATAAGACCCTGCAAGGCAAAGGAGACACCCTAAAACAGGATATCAGGGCCAGTGCTCAGGGGACCAGCTGATTGTACAAGAAACTAAAACTTTTAAACATCAAGAAGCAGCATCCATTGTAGCTGATGTTATCAACTTTTGAAATAGCTTAAAAACCTTTTTACTTTAATATCACTTTAACCCTTGCAGTAGAGCTACCCCCACACTACAAGGGTTAAGTGCTTGTTTTCATCTAGGATCTAAATTAACAAAAATACTCACCCGAACCTTCGACACGGCTGGCGGCTAGACCAGTTCCAGCAGCCTCTCTTTTTAGCGATCTGGTGAATCCATGAGTCATCATGTCCAACACAGTGTATTGGACATGAAGATTCTGAGGGACATTCCATTGCTGCAGTGTAGGAGACATGACAGAGGTCGGAGGTTCAGATGAGTATTTCTTTGTTATTTTAGACTCTAGATGAAAATGAGAACTTAACTCTTACAGTGCACAGGTAGCCTTAAGTTTTCTTCTGCCCAGAGCTCTTCTTTAAAAATATACAGTATGTGTGAGCTGGCCAACATTCATGTTCACATTGCCCAGTTATGTATGTTAATTCAATGGAGTAGAGGGATCAAGCTCAACCAGCACAGCTAACCTGGGGAACAACCATGATTAACATCCTAATTTCTAACCAGATCAATAGATTATTCCCCTATTTGGTGTTGTTGATTGGTACCCATATATGTAATAACTACCCACTCTATTCAAGATTGGCTAGATCAAGAGACTCCATCTCGTCTTGTCTCAGGGACCTTTCATTTAAAGTGACTGATCATTTGTGCTCTAGGTTGCAGGGTTATAAGGACAATGTACCAAAATACAGCGCTCAAGGGAAACAGGCGGGAGCTCTAGGTTGCAGGACCTGAGCTGGTTTCAGTTAATGAGCCATATTTGAAAATTAGTTCAGAACATTATATAAATGTGATTTTATCTTTGCATGCCATCTTGTTTATGAAAAGTGTATAGTGCAGCAGGTGTTTAGACATAAAGATATCAAAGGAACCATAACAAGAACAACAGAAGTAGCTAAGAACAACTAGCTGGGGGCAATGGGTCAATCGTTTTAAATAATTACAATGTCTAAGAGATCAGAAATGAGTAGTTCCTACAGACCTGAAGTCTTTTGTTGTCATAAAAACATTTATCTTGGTATTAAACGTTGATAAATATGTCTTGCTTTACACGCTCAAATTGATAGATTTGGTTTCCTAAGCTGCTGTGTGAAGAAAAGGTTACTTTTGTACATGTCTGTTAAATTGTAAAGGTCACATATGCCATTACTCATGTGTAAATCCTTGCTTGTCTGACCTATCCTTTTTATTTTTTACAGAATCCTAACAAAACTTTTGGAAGTCTCTGATGACCCTCAAGTTCTTGCCGTGGCTGCCCATGACGTAGGAGAGTATGTACGACACTACCCCAGAGGAAAAAGGCATGTTCAGGCACCAGTAATTTACAGTTTCATTTGTCATAGCTTTTATTGAGTGGATTATTGAAATAGTTTTGATTTAAAGCATAAGTAATCTCAACTTTGCAACTGTACACCATCATCCAATAGATAGCACACACTTGTGGTAGTCTGTATACAAATCCTCTATACCATTCCCCTTATATTGCTGCATTCTGCCGTTGTGATGCATTTGCAATTCTATTCTAATTTCTGGCCTACTGGCCATGTTGAGTTCTGCAGAGTGCATTGACCGGATTATGTCTTCTTCTTTCACCTGCAAGGCTCTTCCTCTTGTGATGTCCTCTGCCCTTCCTGAAACCCCATGTTACTAGCGACATCATTGGGCCAATGAAACTTTTCCTGTTGTGCCGTCTCCTTTTTTGACTGTTTGCATGTTATGAGGATAGTATATGTGGAAGCCAGTTTTCCCTTCTGCATACATTCTCATCTGTCTCCTCAAATTACCAAGGGGATGAGCAGTGTCGTTGATAACATGTCACAGCACCATGACAACTTGAAATTCAAAGTGAGGCTTGGTTCACTTTGGTCTGCACATGTGCGAGTTCTAGGGATGACGCACGTCTACAACCAAAAACAAAAGAATGCTTCCCAATATTTGTGTATATTGTGTTTATTTAAAGTTTGTAAACTTTTGTGACTGAGGGACTGACTTTTTCTGTCAGTGGTATGCATGGTTTACTGCCGCTTTAAATGATACTATGCCAACTATATACAGTACATCTCCATACAAAATACATTCACTATTCATATACATGCTGCTCCTGAAATAATCCAAAAACAGGTGCAGTTGACCTTCTGACCTGCTTCAAGCAGGTTTCGCATTTCCATCGACTGGTATGGAAATGCAAATCCATTTGACGCGGACAAAAGCCCATCAGCACAGGCACTCATTCTTGCCATTCACATGATAACTTCCTGGCAATTTCAACCCTCTTCATCACAAGAACTGTGGAATGGATCAGTTCAACCTACTACTATGCATGCCCTTTACTGTAGATATAAATATATAAGTTGTTGCTGGTAGGTTGCCTTGATCTATTTGATTGTTTTTGTGATTTAAATTGTCAGGAAATTGCGTATATTTGTGTAAAGGTGCCCATTCACTGGCCAAATTTTGGTTGGTTTTTACTGTACCGCCTGAAATTCGCACAGTGTGTGGGGCTGTCGGCTCCCTTACAGCCGGCATTCCTTGATCATCTGATCGAGGAGCCTGCTGGAAAATCTTTGTGCGATCAGAGCTGGCAGCCAATGGGCTGCCTGCTCTGATCGGCTATTCTGATAGGTGTCGGCAGCACTTTTCAGAATACAATGCAAACAGCGGCGATTCCTCATTCGACGTGCTGTTTATGTTGATGGAGGAATCGCATCAATTTCTTTCGTTCAGCCCGTGGGTTGAACAAAAAAAATTGACAGGTGTATGGCCAACCTTAGGTTTTCTTGGCAATTTTGTTTTCAGAGGAGTTATTGTTTGTGACTTTGCTGTCATCTTTTTTTAATTTGCTTTGGGCTTCTTCCAAACTTTACTTCACTGCATTGCTTTCTTTTTCTTCAGCTATTCAGCAGTTTCTCTTTTCTTCTACCATCGCCAGCTTTAGTTGTGTTCCTGTACATTTCTACAAGGTCCCCCAGCTTTCTGTTATTCTATAGCTTCTTTCTATCACTGAAGACTCTATTGTTATAAGACTAACTGTTTCATGTTATCCGCTTTATACAGACTAAGTACCATAAACTCATAAAAAGATTAATATGATAAACTAAATGATGTTGACTAATCAAAATGTTAAAACTTAAATTGGAAAAATAATTATTTTGAGACTATGGCTTGGTATTTTGCAGTATGGGGACATGTACAACTGGGGGCACACTCAACTTTTCAGCTGCTAAGTATTGAACCAGTAGTTCAGGTGATACTTTGTGGTAAATTAGCCTTAGGGAGGGGCTTAGGGGTTTATAAGTAGTTATACATAGATGTATGGGTTAGGTTAAGGCTAGTTGGACAGGTTGTTAGGATTAGGTTATCTGTTGGTGTTTTATATTGTCAGACGGTCACTTCTGTGCATTTTGTTAAGTGTTAGCATTTGGTTGACTGTTGAGGATTCATTTTCAGGGTTAGGTTAGGGGTTAACTTTCAAGAGCTAGGTTAAGTGTAAGAGCCCTTGCACAGCAGCTGATGCGCTGATCCTGGCACATCGCACTGTTTACTTTAAAGAAAAAAAAAACTTTATTGAAATGTCACAAGTGACATTTCATCGAGTTCCACGGGCACGCTCAGCGTGTTTAGAGATGGTTGTACTGCGTTGCATCTGCACTGAAAAAGTACTATTTGTGGGAAACCGGCCCATCCGTAACAAGGCATATTACCTTGTCTCACACTGGCGCTGCACTGGCCATTTTTTCCATCTCAGCAAGACAAGGCAATTTGCCATTGCATCTGGTGTGCACCCACCCTTAAAATGCATAGTGTCTGGCTTCAGTACTTCTAAATCACTGATTCAGTCCTCAGCAAATGATAGTTTAGAAGAATTTATCATTCTTATTGGTATATAAGTAACTCAAGAAGCATCGACTGTATCAGCATGCCATCCAGAAAACTTGTATTTCTTGAAAGAAGTTAGCATTGGCAGCACACATTTTTCTCTGAGGACAGGTGTGCCACATCTCAGAGCAACGACTAAATAAGTCAGTAACTATAATAACTTGGAGATAGCTAGTGCCATCAATTAATTGGCAATAGTAGTTACAAACATATTGCACAAATGTTGGTTTACATATTGTGATGCATGCTAGAGATTTTCTTTAGAAGCAGTACTCATGCAGAGGTGATATTCTCTAAAAATTGATACTGTGTTTTATTTTTTTTATTTTTTTTGTTCACTATAGTTTTTGTAAGTATAAGCTTTTTTTGCCTTTAGCTTGCTCCTTCTCATTATCAGCCTGTAATTTGAGTAGCCAAAAACAGATTACATTTGCTCAGGAAGAGCTGTTGTGCAGAAATGCATATCTGGCAATAGCTAAAAATCTTATTTTTATTTTAGGCTTGTAATCACATTTGCTGAAATCGATTATTAGAAATTAAATTCTATTTCTTCATCTACCCAGCTAACAAAACCTGTGATTCAAGGCAATCATATTTTGCAAACAATTGTTTTGAATAGCTTTTTTTAATAGTTCTCTCTCCGAGTCTCACGGTAAGATTAATTGTATAAGCAGGCTAATCAATATGCCAACCCTTTCTTGCAGGGTGATTGAGCAGTTGGGTGGGAAGCAACTGGTAATGAACCACATGCATCATGAAGACCAACAGGTCCGATACAATGCTTTGCTGGCTGTGCAGAAACTGATGGTCCATAACTGGTAGGTGACAGCTTAAAAATATATTGTTTCTATAAATATTAATGACAGCTGTACTGCTTTCGCAAGTTCTTAAACAATGCTTTTTAAAATATTTGGGATATGATTTGTTTTATTTTGGCATGGAATAGTTAAGACCCCTTTCAGTTTTTGTTTCTATGTGACATCAGGGAGATTTTCAGTTTCCTTTCCCAGAGACACAGCAGAAAGTAAGAGAAGATCCCCTCTATACCACCTTGGTTGTCTCCAAAATAGATTTTCCATTTTTTACATAGTTAGGCAGGTTGAAAAAAGACACAAGTCCATCGAGTTCAACCTATAGAGATATGAAAAAAAAAGGAAGAAATGCCTAAACAGAATGCTATGGCCCAAATTACCGCCTGTTGATCCAGAGGAAGGCAAAAAAAACCCTATAAAGCATGGTTCAATTTGCTCCAACAGGGGGGAAAAAATTCCTTCGTGATCCCATAAGGCAATCTGATATTCCCTGGATCAACTATTTCTGGTGCTTAATTTACTTATATGTGTGAGTGTTTGGTTTTGTGTATAGTAAGTGTATGATGAAGGCATCAGAGGTAGAGTGATTGTTTTCTGTTGACATTTAATTTTGAAACTACTTCTAAAGGTCACAAACTTTGGTTAGGAATTCACTGCTTCAATGAGAGGTGTTTTATATGTATACACATATATTGTGTCTTCATTAAACCCTTTAAAAAAAAATTTCAGTAGAGTAAGAGTTTTACTTTATTGTGCCTGTATGAGTAGCATATTTACTTCCTCTTAATGCAAGCTGATATAAATGAATACTCTGTCTGCTATCATAAATGGCTAAGTACCAATTCATCTATCCGTGTTCTAGACTTTAGTAGCTATCTTATTATTATTCTGTAAATATATGTGTTTCTTTTTCATTTTTTTACTGCCCTAATGTCTTTATTATAGGCTAATGTTGAGAGACCAGAAGATTAATTTCTTCTTTGCTGCTGTTTTGGTAATAAAGACTCGGCACTGTTCATCCTTTTTTGGAGTTTTACATGTTTAATTAAACACCATCATCTAATGAGCACCCTGCTAGGGAGATTTCACCTATCACAAAGCCAAGTAAATACAGTTACCTGTTTTCTCTGTTTCCATGGTAAATCCTTCTTTAACAACCAATGTTTCACTAAGTAGACCTTCACAATATAAGAACTGTGCCATGGGGACAATCTGGCACCCACAGACTGGTTATAAGTCAGCCTGTAGGTAAATATGCCCTGTCAACCAAAAAGAAAAGCAAACAATATTCACTAAACTAACCCTTTGAACGTGTGAAATAAGGATTTTTTTCCACCAAAGTATCTTTCGTAGCTCTGTTTTGGATCAACACCCTGTATTTCTATAACCTTTAGTACAAGGCATGTTCAAAGTAGACATAGTCTGGGAAGAAAACCTGAGAATATTATTTTACTCGTGTCATGTAAAGGAATAAATGCGATCACTATTATTTAGTTTGTTAACACATACACATACACACACGCATTGTAGGTGACCTAACAAAAGGAAAAAAGATATATAGGAAAAATGTATCTTAAAAGTTGTTTTCTTACAGAACAAATTTCTAGCTTCCTTTTATTGACATAGTTGGATTTTTTCCCTAACTGAAAATTGATGTCATTTATTTGTTCATTAATGCTGCTTCAGGACATCATTTATTTGACATAGAAAGTTGGTAAAAGAAGTTTAGAAAATGGAGTTCAGAAAGCACTTTCTGGTTAGAGAAGTACTTTCAAGCATGTTCTCTCTGGGTTTGGTAGCAAAGAATATAATGCTACATATACCCTCTATTCAGAAAGATAATGTGTTGCTGTGTGCTCCCCTTTTTTGGTACAGAGTTGAGGGATTGAAATATTAAAACTCATTTATCAACGCTTTTCTATTAGACATATTTTTGTATTGCCAGCAACAAAACTCTAGATTCCACTTTGCATTTTAAACTGCACTAAGTAATTGGAATTAATGATTGCTGTAAGCTTTGTGTTTGATTTGGGCCACAAGAATGTTCTCATGTAAAACACCCTTCACCAATTAAAAAGATTTTGATAATTTTGGATTTGTATTTTGCCAATAAATTCTAGAGTGCTTGACATAAGAATATTTTGCTAGCTAACATTTTCAGTTAATCAGGAACTTGTCAAAATAGAAATATTGTAGTTGTGTTTGCTGAGGCAATTGGAAGATGTGAAGTCTAAAGATTGATAGATGTTTAGTCGCTCATCAAGTCTGAGCCACACCCCAACTGTACTCCTTCGAACTCCACAAAGTATTAGGCAGGGGGTAAAAAGTAAAATCAATTTTACTCCGTGTCTCCAAGTGAATACTATAGGCTGCAGGGTTGTTGTTTTTTCTTATAAAAAGCAACCCTCCTTCCCTTGCCAGAAGGACTTATATTCCTTGTTCCAAAGATATAAAACAGATTAATATTGTATAGATAAAACAATGAAAATACAGTAGTAGGTTTTGCCTGTATTAGGATTACATAAAGCTTAGGACTGGGTGCAGAATATTTAGATCATACTGCCCTAACATAAACAACAAAAATGAATCTCTAAATGACTTCAGGAAGTGCACTGACTGGCAAAAGTGATACATGCAGCATCACTTTTTTTTTCTTCTTCTTTGCATACAAAGACTTATAGTCATCCCTTCTGTGAATACTAACACTAATAGTCATCCCTTCTCCTTTGGGGACCAATAAATTCCATGTTGTGTCAATAAATTTTACTGCAGAATGTCAGGACATCTGTATGTGGTAAATGTAAAAGCTATTGGGTGCAACATGGCAATGATCCAAAATGTAGAAATAATTTAACAAAAGCGTCAGAATCAGAAGAAATGTATGGCTTTAGTCTTAATATTCATGACTTGGTTAAATACTGGGCTTGATCTAGAGCAGGATTTCAAAACACATAAATGGACTGCAATAGCGTGGGACAGGAATGGTCAAGAATATCTGCTTTCTGGCCATTTTGCGATTTTTAATTTATTCATAAAATGGTTTGACTAACTGCTGAGTATACAGTATGTGTTCACATAGTTTTCCTTTAGTGATCTTGATTGTTTGTTTAAATTGTTTGTTTAAAAGTTTATGACATTGTTTACGAAGTTGTTTGGTTATGGCCCAGTCCACATAAAACTGTTATGTCAGTGTTTGGTAGATAAAATAATTCAACCACCTGACAATTGTTTTATATCTTTTGTGGACTGTATTGGTTTGAAGGTTTCCTTCTCTTTCTATGTTTTTTTAATGTATTTTGTATAATGGAGAATGCAACAGGAGATGCTTGAATGCTAAAATTTGGGAACGAAAATCCAGAATTCCCTGGTAGACAAGAACAGGGTCAGAAATCGTGTCAGGCGGATCCTGTTGTTGGGGTTTCCAAATCATATAAAAGACCAGAGGCTGACTCTGTTCCACCTCAAGTTCCACCTATAACTAGAATAAATAAATAAAAGGTTTACACATGTCATAAGGAACAAGCAAGCCATGGTGGCAGTACACAGCCAGGGCTCTCTAAAAGACTTAACCACTTCCCGTCCACCAAACGACGGCCGAACGGGAGTCTCCTGGATGCAGGTGGGCGTCTGTAGATGTCCTTCGTGCCCGCTTTACCCCGCGGGTAAAAATAAATGTTTCCTAAAATAATAAAGGGAAAACCGTTTTTTAAAAAAAAATATTCGGTACTTTTTTGTTGTATAGTAAAAAATAAAAACCCCAGTGGTGATTAAATACCACCAAAAGAAAGCTCTATCTGTCCCCAAAAAAATGGTATAAAATTTGTTTCAGTACAGCGCTGCATGACATAATAAACTTCAGTTGAAGTACCACAGCGCTGAACACTGAAAAATGGCCCGGTCAGCAAGTGGTTAAAGTGTATTTCCACTTTTGAAGTCAAATTTAAGAAAAGTCTTCTATACAGGTGAAACTCGAATAATTAGAATATCGTGCAAAGTTCATTTATTTCACTAATGCAACTTAAAAGGTGAAACTAATATATGAGATAGACTCATTACATGCAAAGCAAGATAATTCAAGCTGTGATTTGTCATAATTGTGATGATTATGGCTTACAGCTCTTGAAAACCCCAAGAACCCCAAATCCACAACCTCAAAAAAGTAGATTATTACATGCAATCAATAAAACAAGGATTGTACATAGAACAATATCGGACCTCTGAAAAGTACAAGCATGCATATGTACTCAGTACTTGGTTTGGGCCCCTTTTGCAGCACTTACTGCAATTACTTTTGCACGATATTCTAATTATTCGAGTTTCACCTGTATCTTCGTTATGTGTTCCTATTAACACAGCATACTTAAAAAATAACTTTTTTTTAAAATTGTTATCTTACAGATGTTTTGTTAAAGCAGACAAGATGGCTGATTCCAGGTTTTTCTTAGCCCTTTCACAGTGATCTATCCTAATGGAAAGACGTGGGAGTGAAATTTGAGGATTGTGTTTATCTGATAAGCTTGACAAGCCACCTCAGACCCATCAGCCCCTACTAACATTTCAAAGAAAAAAAAAAAAGCGAGAAGAAATTGTAACCCTTAAAACCCTAACCCAAGTAAAAGCAATTTAAACTGAAAGAAGCATTTTTTTTTTAGCTTATGCTATAGGAATGGGAACAAGTAACATATATAAAATAGGTGTTAGTCCAATTTGGCTATGTAAGTGGAAATACACTTAAAGGACAGCTGTATACTATGTACTTTCAACAATATACTGCAGGATCTATTATTGTATTGAGGAGAATTTATCAAAACTGGAGCAGTCAAAATTTGGAGCAGTCGTGGATGACAACCAATCAGCTTCTCTCTTCAGTTTGTTCAGTTAAGATTTGAAAATGAAAGAGAGAGGCTGATTGGTTGCCATGCACAGCTGCTCCAGGTTTTTTCTGCTCCAGTTTTGATAAATACCCCTCATTGTATTTTAATGTCAAAGCAGGGCATCAACACCATGCTTTCCTAAATACATTTTTTGTGGTAGCATTTTGTGAACTCCTAGGGATTTGTTTTGATATCTGCATGGATATATCTGCTCATCTTCTACATCATAAAAAGTAAATCTAATTTAAAGGGTCAGTCCACCCAAAAGTGTTTCCTCTCAGTTCTCAAACTGCCACCTCAGAGCAAGAGGAAAGCCTGGCTTCAAATATTTATTGTTTCTTTGACTTGCCGATTTCGGTAGGATGGCGAGAAGAGTGTAGCAAATTGCTACAGTTCCTTCCTGAACAATGTTTGTTTCCCTCTGTATTTGATCTAGGTATCCAAGAGTCAATAACAAATAGTTTTTAATGTGAGCCTCTGAGAACTAGTCTGAATACTGAAGTGTTTTCCTAAGCAAGTGTCTACACTTTCCCCTAAACTACACTAACATAACTGAAAACAATCATTTAACACTTAGGGCTTGTTCACACCAAATGCAGACCAGATCTGCATGAGTTTCTGCACACGCAGTGCAGTGGGTTGTGCCACGTTTTTGCCGTGTTTTTGATGCGTTCCGGGTCGTTTTTGGTTGAAATTTTTTTTTCAATAGGGCTTGCTGCAGTTTTTACATGCTCTGGAACTGAATGCTGCGGTGTGAACTAGAGCCCAAAATACCATTGGAATACATTGGACACAGTTTTGATCCGGTCTGTAACTGCTCTGCTCCTGGAACGCGCTTGGTGTGAACAAGGCCTTAATCCCCCAACCCTAAACAAAACACCAAGCCTTTACCTGTCACTGAGGTCTGCAGGGCATTGGTGCTGCTCTGAGGTCTGCAGGGCATTGGCGCTGCTCTGAGGTCTGCAGGGCATTGGCGCTGCTCTGAGGTCTGCAGGGCATTGGCGCTTCTCTGAGCACAATTGAGCCATCAAATAAACACACAGGGATTGCGCTAAAACTGTAAGTCCAGTTTACTTTTCAGCACATGTAAATATGAATATGTTTTGTGTGTGCACTAGTTAATAATTTTTTCCACTTCTAAATGTGCTGCTACTGGCGAGGTAAACGCATTAAAAAAATTAGTGAGTTTAACTTACTATTAGCAGTACAGCGATGAGTGGAAAAATGTAAATGTATCTAACACTATGGCACGCTATTGTTCACTGGCACCCGGTTGTTTGATGGTTTCAAAAATGTAACTTGGTGTGTAAAGGGTTGCTGACCCCTGGAGTAGAGGATGGTTAAAACCCCGTCCGTTGTTTTCCCCTTTGTTTCCCATTGGAAGATTTCCCTTCACTCCCTGTCTTGTAGAGAAAACAGGAAGTGAGGGTAAATCTCTCCAAAGTAAGAGGAATGCCCTCTTAGGCAGTTGTCACAGGAACATGTGTCCCTACTGGAAGATTCCTACTTTTATTCCTGTTCTGGTGACAACTCAAAATGTTAGATTTCCCCTCACGTACAGTGCTGGTGAACAGTGGCCACCAGGGCAAATTGAGAGAAACTCTCCCTAGGTGGGACCCACCCAGCAATTGAAACTTCGCAGGCGCTCTAATTTGTCTAATTGTCTAATTTTGCCTCAGAACACAGCCATTAATAAAGAATGGTACAAAAACATCCTCCAAGAGCCACTTCTCCCAACCATTCAAGAACAGTTTGGCCTTTTCCAGTATGATGGAGCACTTTGCCATAAGTCAAAAGTGGTAACTAAGTGGCTTGGGAAACAAAACATCGAAAATTTGGATCTATTGCCAGGACACTCCCCAGACCTTAATCCCATTGAGTACTTGCAGTCAATCCTCCAAGAGGCGGGTCAACAAAAAAAACCCCACAAATTCTGACAAACTCCAAGCATTGATTATGCAAGAATGGGCTGCCATCAGTCAGGATGTGGCCCAGAAGTTGATTGACAGCACGCCAGGGCGAATTGCAGAGGTCTTGAATAAGAAGGGTCAACACTGCAAATTGACTCTTTGCATAAACATAATGTAATTGTTGATAAAAGCCTTTGACTCTAATGAAATGCTTGTAATTATACTTCAGTATACCTCCTTGCTGTGTCAGATCTGCCTTAGAAGAAAAGGCAGATCTGACACAAGGGAAGGGCCAGCACAGTCCCCATCGAGCTGGTTTGTGATGAATTGGACACAAGTGTAGTAGTAGTAGTGGTGAGGAGGAGTAGTAGTAGTGAGGAGGAGGTGTAGTGAAGAGGAGGAGGAGGAGATTCAGTCTCTATCATTTAAAATACACCTATGAGAAAAATGATAGACCTTTAATTTCTTTGTAAGTGGGCAAACTTACACAAATCTGCAGGGGATCAAATAATTATTTTCCTCATTGTATATATTATATTGAAACAGCTCGTCTTTACTAGAAATGTTCTAGTTGAGCTCATCTGAACTCTAAGTCATTAGCATCCTTGTCACCCCATTGTGATAAGAAACAGTGCAACTGGCTGCTAAATTGTATAATCAATGTAATTCCAGTAAATAACTCCAAGAAAGTACTACTAACCATACGGCTCCCATAACCATTGTGGATTAACTGGACTTGATGTCTGATACAACCATACAACATTTTTTGTTTTGTAAACACTCCTCAATACATGTCATGAAGCCTTGCTGAACCACTGTGACCCGTGCACAGTACTGTGGGCTTCATCCATATGGGTGTCATTTGATAGCCCACCCAATAAGCTAAACTGGGTAGAAGCTTACTCAAAGCTATGGACTATGTGCTGTCACGGTACAGTGCTTGATCCAGTGCTGCATTATGGTAGGAAAAGGAGAGTTCTGTGTTCCATCCAGAAGTATTGGCTATTTTACTTGGCTACAGTAGGTAAACAGGGCTGTAGGGAAGTGTGGGTAATGTACTGTAAGTATCAGTGGAGTATTGAAGTGGGAAGTTGGGGGTGGGTTATGCATGGCAGACTACTTACGTTCACCCATGAAATAATAGGTAACGGATATTAAATCACATGTCCTTGTGGACAGTGTTGAGACAGTGTAAGAGACTTCCTATTAAATATGTTCCAAAGGACGCTAAGCACAAATGGCCATAATGATCAGTAATTTTCTGTAATGCCTCCGCTGCTTTATTCTCAAAGCCAAGCAAATAGCCGTTATCATAATATGGGCAAATTACAAATGAAATGAAAGAAAGCGAAGCAGCCCTTGCAGCATTTGGGAGCCCATGGAATTGTTACTTATATGGTTATTTATACTTTCCTTCATTTTGACAGACAGCCATAATTCTCCTTGTCACTTAACACCTTATTACGGAGAAGTTTTTACTAAGGTGCTATTCAGCTGCAAGTAGAGCACAAAGACTGAAATATATTTTGCATATTTTAAAGTTTAATTTTACAGTGTAATGTGCAGATGGATCTTGAAATCCAAAGGAATCATGTGTTAACCTCTTGCCGTCCGCCCGTAGTAAAAAAACGGACGGACGGCACTGCAGCATCTGCGGGTTGCCGTCTCCAAACGGCAATTTTTTTCTGCTCGCGCGCGCCCCCTAGCGGGCACGCACGGGCAGAAAAGACAAAGTATTATCTGAAGTAAATGATGAAACTTCACATCCTGTGTCACTCATAGTCTGGGATCTTATAGCTTCATGGAGCTGTCAGGCATGCTTCCTTTAAAAAAGCAGACATTATGTTAAGATATATAGATGTATGTTAGATTGCTTAGAGGCTGTTTTGTAGTGTGTGTGTGTGTGTGTGTTTATTTTTTTAGGTTGAAACGATATTATTTACATGTCAACAACAATAAGCATTACATTAGTTGTTTATATGTACATAATTTTGTGGCAATTGAAGTCAAAGTTCTTATCTAGAAAAGCAATTTGTGAAATAATACTCTTCCCTCCTGGACTTTTCGAAAATTGTGTCTTGGTTCCATAGCAATGATGGACAACAGTCGCAGCAAAGCTGTCATTAGGAATTCAGCCATATCTCCCACTTATATACCTCACTAAGCAGTATTAAAATAAAAATGAATATAGTAGCAAGATCTCGCACATTCGCCAAAGTTATGGATCTTTGCTATGTGCAGGACCTTACAGTGATACTGTGATGTCACAAATATTGCAGCAAATTCCAGCGCATTCACAGCTCTAAATGGTCTCGCCTCCAACTCGGCACAGCACCACCACACCTCCTGCCACCACCACTCACAACCCCATCTCCCCACAGGAGCTGTCGCTAGGGATGCACCGATACCGGTTTTTCGGTATCGAGTATGAGTACCAATATTTTTTTCCGGTACCCGTCGATACCAATAGTGGAAGTCCCATTAAGGAAGCCAGGCGGCGTGTAATGACTCGCCACCTGGCTTCATGATTATCCGGGCGACGCGTAAAGACTTGCCACCCGGCTTCCTAATTAGCAGGTAACGAGGGAGCATGAAGCCAGCTTCCCGATCAACCAGGAAGCTGAGCAGCGAGTCATTGCACGCTGCCCAGCTTCCTGATTGGCCGGAAGCTCAAGTATCGGGCTAGGTATCTGAGCATTTGGGAGAGTATGAGTACTCGCCCAAATACTCGGCACCGATACTAGTATCGGTGCATTCCTATCACATACCACTGTACATATCGCACTTTAAAACCCTACCTTCCCTCCTCTAACCACTATTCCACTGCTACTGCCATAACACCTTTCATCCCCCTCATTCACACCACTATCACTACCTTGCCTACCAGCAACCCCCCCTAGGAAAGCAAGGTAAAGCCACCTCTCTGCTGGACCACATTAATTGTGAGCAAAAGGAACAGTATGCATAACAATAAGAGAAAGGAAGTGGAGATGCATCATGATGGCAGTGGGTGTCTGACACCTTCTGTACTATGTGTGGTGGTAGTAGGGGAGAGGGAGAGAGAGAACGAACACGTGTGCGCACAAGTACGTGTGCATGCAGTCCCTCCCCCCCCCATCGCCACACTGATTTTCCCCCACCCTCATATTGCTGCTGAAGTGTTTCCTCCCTTTTTTTTTTGCCCTTTTGCTGTCATTCCTAAGTTTGCCCATGCTGAAACAAGCACACTTTTGCTAATATATATATATGTATGTGTGTGTGTGTGTGTGTGTATGTATGTATGTATGTATGTATGTATGTATGATATATATATATTAGGGCTGCGGAAATTAACGATTAATCCCTCGATTAATCGTTAATTTTTTTGATCGATCAAAATTATTTTGATCGATCAAAGTTCTTTGGCTCCGTACTCACCTCTCCGCCGGCTTCAGTGTGGAATTCCTATCGCCCGACGCCCGGACATGCAGTTTCGGGCGACGGGCGAGTAGTTTTTTTTCTACATTTAGCCCGGCTGCGGGCAAGCAGCACAGCCAAATGTAGTGTGGGAGCCGTTTCGTACAAGTGGTTTCGAACAGCTGTACAGCTGTCTAAAATCACTTGTAACGAGCCTGAATCTCACTCCCCTCGCTCCCCCTCCCCTCTCCTCCTCCCCCTTCTCCCTCTCTCCTGTCTCTATCTATCTCCGGCGGCCGGCCATGTACCTCTCCCGGCTGTCTCTGGCTGCACGCTGGCTTCTTTTCTGCCCTGGTCTTCGGGGCCCCCACCACTTGTGGGGGACCCGGGACCAGGCTAATTAGATTAGGTTACAGCACGGAGCAAAGAACGCTTCTTTGCTCCGTGTGTGCAGTGATACAGGAATGCAGCCTTCCTGTCACAGGAGAACGAGCACAGTACTGTGCTAGAACTCCTGTGTTGGAGGTGACAAGGTCAATAAAGAGAACCTGTCACCTCCAAATGCTTTCACACAGGGGCTTTTTTAGCCATTGTGTAATAGCAATAAAGTTAAGTGAAAAAAAAAGTAAAAAAATAAATGACAATTAAAAATTTTATAACATAACAATGGAAAAAATAAAAAGTCGATAAAGTAAAAAAAATTATAAAAATAAATGACAATTAAAAATAACCAATATTACATTAGTTAAAAAAAAGTAAAATTAAAAAATTGAAATAAAAACCCCTCTGCACCCACCATCTGCATGCATGGGGTATTGTGTGTGATTGGACTGGGTGATCCGTTACCGCACGGCAATTGTGCACAAAATCGCGTGGATGGCCTGGCGGTCACAGAATCACATACCAACGCCGATTGAACTGGCGGCGCCATTATTGTCTAATGGCACCCCAGTCACGCCTGGCAGATTGCGCGGTTTTTCGCCACAATACCGCCCGTGCAATCAGACATAATCACGGTTGAAAACACTGCATGGTGCGTGTTGCGAAAAAGGTACATGTACCTTTTTTCAATGATTGCCACACCGATGTACCTCCACTGAAATCAATGGGGCCATGCGGCAACTGCTGCATGCAACCGCATACAATCGCCCAAGTCTGCACCAGCTGCATGCAACCGCACACAATCGCCCAAGTCTGCACCAGCCCTAAAGGGTAAATTCACTTTGCCAAGTAATTTGGAAAGATGGAATTACCTGCTCAAATCTGGTCCCCTCCCCCTCCCTCTTTACTTACCTTTCAGGGAACGGTCCTTCCCATCCGCCAATATGGGTGTACTATCTGTAATTGTGCCATGTATTCTGAATTTCGCTTGCAAATTATATATCATATCTCACAGAAGTGAATACACCCCTCACATTTTTGTAAATATTTTATGATATCATTCCATTGGATGACAGAGAAGAAATGACACTTTGATACAATGTAAAGTAGTGAGTGTGCAGCTTGTATATCAGTGTACATTTGCTGTCCCCTCAAAATAACTCAACACACAGCCATTAATGTCTAAACCGCTGGCAACAAAAGTGAGTAAACCACTAAGTGAAAATGTCCAAATTGGGCCCAATTAGCCATTTTCCCTCCCCGGTGTCATGTGACTCAGTGCTACAAGGTCTCAGGTGTGAATGGGGAGCAGGTGTGTTTAAATTTGGTGTTATCGCTCTCACTCTCTCACACTGTGTTATCGCTCTCACTCTCTCATACTGGTCCCTGGAAGTTCAACATGGCACCTCATGGCAAAGAACTCTGTGGATCTGAAAAAAATAATTGTTGCTCTACATAAAGATGGCCTAGGCTATAAGAAGATTGCCAAGACCCTGAAACTGAGCTACAGAATGGTGGCCAAGACCATACAGCGGTTTATCAGGACAGGTTCCACTCGGAACAGGCCTCGCCATGGTCGACCAAAGAAGTTGAGTGCACGTGCTCAGCATCATATCCAGAGGTTGTCTTTGGGAAATAGACGTATGACTGCTGCCAGCATTGCTGCAGAGGTTGAAGGGGTGGGGGGTCAGCCTGTCAGTGCTCAGACCATACACCGCACACTGCATCAAATTGGTCTGCATGGCTGTCGTCACAGAAGGAAGCCTCTTCTAAAGATAATGCACAAGAAAGCCCGCAAACAGTTTGCTGAAGACAAGCAGACTAAGGACATGGATTACTGGAACCATGTCCTGTGGTCTGATGAGATCAAGATAAACGTATTTGTTTCAGATGGTGTCAAGCGTGTGTGGCGGCAACCAGGTGAGGAGTACAAAGACAAGTGTGTCTTGCCTACAGTCAAGCATGGCGGTGGGAGTGTCATAGTCTGGGGCTGCATGAGTGTGTGTCAGAGCTATAGGGTGGGGAGGCTGTAAATGCCATATACGTGCATGCAAATCAAGGTTTTTAAGAGTCTTCCTTAGTATCCTGCAGTGTAGAGTACATAACAACATAGGGAGCTTTAGTTGTAATGAGTTGTGATGGTTTTGCTACTCCATCCAGCAGTAATAAATATATACTTTAAACTCCTGCATTCATATACCATGAACCCTCTTATCTGCTCACATATGTCATAAGCTGTGGCAGACACCATGTCCTTTTAGAGGTAACACTTCTAGAGCTGCAAATGCAAGTGAAGTATCTGACTGAATGGAAATCTATTGTGATAATTGCATTCAGCAGGAAATATCGTTTTTTTTTTTAATACAACTTTAGTCACACTCCAGTTACACAAAGTCAATGTTTCTTCCAATTATTCGGCCAAACTGATAGCAAGACAACATAAATGTATGGATCCTATACAGGAAGTTAGCAGGACTTTCGCACATTATGTTAATCGCACTAGCTGTTAAAGCAGGATATAGTTAGAAATGTTACGGCAGTCATTGATAAGAAGGCCATGTTCTGATTATATAAAAGAAAATACAACACACCACCACCCAAAAAGTGAAGACAACCAAATATAAAAGTAAGTAGCTTTTTCTACATTTAATATTAGCATAGTGAAAACGTTAGAAGCTTTGCTGTTAAAACAAAAACTGCCATAAATGTCAGTAGACACATTGGGGTTAATGTACTAGAAGAATAGAAACTGTTAGCAAATTCACTTTGCAAAGTGAAAGTTCACTGAGCTTAGAAAAAATTTAGTTGTGTTCATGTCCACCAACCAGTCGTGTTAGCAAACGTCTTGGTTTTATTATTATTATTTTTTATTTTTTTTACATTAACTCACAGAGAGAGACATAATCCAGCCCCTGTACAAAGCAATAGTCAGACCTCATCTGGTTTATGCAGCTCAGTTTGGGGCACAAGTACACAGAAAGGATGTTATGAAACTGGAGAGTGACGAGAGGGGCAAATAAACTAATGAGGCATGGAGGAGCTCAGCTATGAGGAGAGATTATCTGAACTGAATTTGTTCTCTCTGGAGAAGAGGCAATTAAGGGGTGATAGGATCACCATGAACAAGTACATAAATGATCCATATAGTGAACTTGTGCAAAGTTCACTATATGGATCAAAGTTCACTGCAAAGCACAAGGGGGCACGTTTTGCATCTGGAGAAAGAGATTTAATCTTAATCTCCGCATACGGAAAGGCTTCTTCAGAGTAAGATCTGTAAAAATGTGGGAGATCTGTAAAAAAAAAAAAAAAAGGCTACCTTAGGTACTAGTTATAACTATCTCGGTTAATTGTTTTTGAAAAAAGCTGCATGCATTCTTTTGTACACAGAATATAACAGGACATTAACATATTATAAGTAACACCAAGAGAGATTGTTGGTCCAGGGAATATCTGAATGCCTTAGGGGATCAGGAATCATTTTTTTCCCTGTTGGGATAAATTGAACCTGCACCAGCTACGATGCTAAGGGTTTTTTGTTTTTCTCTGGATCATCTGCGGGTAACTGTGGCTATAGGGTTCTATTTATCAAGGTTTTCCAATTATGTATTCAATTTAATTTCTCTATTGGTTGAACGCAATAGACTTTTTTTTTCTTCTTCAAACTAACTATTGGACACGATTAGATATTTAAAGTGACCACTCTGTTTGTTTACCATCATTCGTGTTGCAAAGTGAACATTCGCTTTGCTAAATAAACAGCCTCTACTCTACACCAAAATCTAATTTTATTATTTTCCATT
>NW_017307295.1:556244-566163 GCF_000935625.1 Nanorana parkeri
TTAATAGGTAATTTTAGAGAAGTTGCAAATGGGAACAACTCTTCTGCCAACACCACTTTCCTGTAGCGTCTGTGTAAATTTTTCACCAAACTTTGTTTAATGGAAAGTGTTTTATAGTGGGTTTTTTTTATTTGTTATTTTTTTTCCTAACATGTATTATTCCTTAGCATTTCAGAAAAGTCCATTTAATTTGAAAAATAACATTTAGGAGTCGAATAAGAAATGTTATCTTCTAGTGACTGCAGTTTGAATAACAATGTTGTTTAATAAGCCACTAAACCGTAAAATTGACATTTTTTTTTATACATGAGTAATATACTGTACATAAATCATTGTCTCCTTAATACCACAGCTGCATTAGAAAGTGAAATGTTTGATTGGACCTATTTTCTTGATTTTTACCTTACTGGTATATTTAAAGCTTGTATATACTCTGAAGCAAATTAGATGGAATCATAAGAGAAAGTGTTTTTTGGGAAATAATGAATTGTTTTGTTTTTTATTTGTTTACCATGCACTTTCCATGTGTACACATTGCATTCTCCTTGACCTGTATGGAGAAAGAAAACTCAAATGCAGCAGAATTGGACATGCTGCATTTATATAGCATGATGAATGCCAAATGCAACAATCAACACTGTTTCATCCAATCCAGATTAAAATACTCCATTACATTTTCTTAAAAAAATGCTTCAGGAACCTAAAGTACTTTGGCAACAAAACACAAGAACCCATACACATATGCTCTGTATTATAAAAGTCACAGGTTAAAAAATAATAATAATAATATATATCTAGATCTATAGATATCTAGATCGATAGATAGATAGATAGATAGATATACATATATAATGTCTAAAAATGGGACCTTCCAACCATACTGTGCTTGTGATCCTTTCCAAAAGGAAGAACCAGTGTTCTAGCAGACATGCTGATTGGTCCAGCTTCAGTCCACCAAACTTCTTTAGCAGAAGCCATATGGCCAGTGTTGTGGTATGACAAACTCTGGACGACTGCACAAGTATTGTTTCCTTAAAGGATTTGTTAAAATTATAAATTGAAACATGAACTAAACCTTACTTGTCATGATTGGGTAATTAAATGGTAGTGGTTGTGCACATGATTGAAACCGATTTACAAGCGTGTTGAATCATCTCTGTGCCATAAGGCAGTGATCAGTCTCTCATATTAAAGAGTTTTAAGTATATCCAAAACCTAATTTTTATTTATTTTTTCGTTTTGGATACAGCAGATGTTTGCTGCTCATTTACTTTGGTAACTGCACATTTTTGCAAAGTAGACCTACTAGCTTTTCTAATACAATAATGGAGGTTTTTTTTTTTTCTATTCCCATGTTCTAGCAGTTGGCAACTATAAGAGCCGATTAATGCTAATGTGCTATGTTGGTGCACGTGCTTTATGCCGTGTAGTAACTTTTGTTGCATTTAAGAAAGCCCATTTAATTTAATAGGCGACTAAATGCACCAAAATTGTGCATGTAGTATTTCTTGTAACACAGCACATTACAACAAATGGTAGTGCATTGCTACGTGTTGTAATGCACTGCATGTCTGTTGGCATGGAGCATTGGGGTGCCATTCAGAATGCATGACGCACATGGTACCAAACCACACTGCTGTGAAACGGGCCCTCACGAAAGTCAACTCCACTCATAATTCTGGGTGAATTACCAACAGACCTACCAAGCAGCAATGCTTATCTGTGTGCAGGCTCTTGGAAAGCAGAGTTTGGTATCATTTTACCACCATCAACATAAATTCAATGTAAGATGTAGAGGAGGGCTCATTTCAGTAAACTATATCATGTTGTAATTAACATCCTTATATTCAATTGTCAATAAGTTCAGCAGAGACTGCTTCAGGGTGTAATCTCTAACTAAAGTGCAAACTTCCACATTTCTGATCATTAACAATTATCTCTTGTTGTGTCTTTCAGGGAATATCTTGGAAAACAGCTGCAATCGGAACAACCACCAGCAGTGACTGCAAGGAGCTAACTGCATCACGAATGCCCAGTGGGTTTTCCCCATCTGCTTCTCTTTATCCAGTTAATGGAGTTATTTTATTTTGGTTATCCGCAGCTTCTGTGTTTTCTGCCCTCTCTTCCCATTAACATCCATGTTCTAGTAAAGTATAAATGTGGACTATTCTAATGTTATCCAGTTTTTCGCTATATCATGAAACAATTTCAAGATCTTAATCAAAGGTCAAAGGTACTGAAACTAAATAGTGGTCATTATGTATCCTGTGTATTTATTGATACAGTATGTGAAAAACACAATTAAATGGCACATTCCAAGAAAAATCATTGGTGGCTTCGTTTGTTTTAAAGTGTTCTTTGTGCATTGGAACTTTTTCCTATGTTATTAATAGCAATTGATTTTTATCTTTCAAGTTGCCTTTATACAACAAAAAGGGAATGGCAAGGCAGGCAGATTGAATGCAACAAAGAATTAATAGGACAAATTATTAAAATCTTTATAGTTTTCGATTCCTTTTCATGTGTGCTCTGAGCACTTGATGGCTGAATTACATCTTTAACTTGAATTATTAATGGTGTGTGACAAAAAGCCTTTGAAGTTACTTAAGTCAAGGTTTTCCGTAAAATTGATCAAATTTATGAAGTATATCACATAGTTTTAAAAAAGAACCTCAATGCAAAGCTTTCAGAAGAAAAATCAAAAACAAAGCACCCTTGTAGCCTGTTTAAGCACCCTCTGGTGCATACAATACACACATTGCACATATTTTATGGTGGTAAATGCGAGCACTTCTGGTTATAGGGAAGTACTGTATATGATACATGACTGGCCTATCCGATCACTAGGCTCAGAACAGTCATGTGGCATTTCATTCACTGTGGTATAGAAAACTATTGAACAGCTGAAAGGGTAAATCACCAGAGGTTGCTTAGAATGGGGTGGGAAGCTGTTGGTTTGTTTTTTTGGGTCAGGTTTGCCTTACACTATGCTAGATGCAAAATAAGTGACTTAAGGGAGTGTTCTGCCTACAACTGGACCACTCATCCAACAGGAGGGGGGGTACAAGAGGAACTGGGCATTAGAGGAAGCCAATTAAAAATAGTCAGCCACTGCCCAAATGCTGAATAGGTTTTTGAGCTGGTAAACGTTATCTCTCTCTCAGTACATGTTTTTAGACCCTTTTGGGGATTAACAAAGATTGGCGCATGGCAAGAAATAAACAAATCTCTTTATAACCACCTTTTTAATGCTGTTTGCAACAAATCACTAAAATTGATGCAGGACATTTTATGAATTTGTCACGTGATGGCGCTGCCCCTCCACACTGCAGTATGATCTGCACCGTGGTAAATATGTTTATTTTAGAACTCTTTTTTTTTTTAAGTACTTTTTTTCTTTTGGCACATGCTCTCATTTATAGGAACTGTTGTATTTCAATTTTATCGTGAGTTGGTACAACAGTACAAAGAAACTGTGATGTGACTGTTGATTTGGCATAAGGACAATTCTCCTATATTTACACTAATATATTGATCTAATTAGCTTTGTTAATGTCGGATATTGTTTGCAGGGCACTTAACAAGTGCCTGAGAAAAGCCCTAGATTGAACAAGCCTTTACTTGGGGTTGAAATCTAATTTTCATAATATACAGTGTACTACATATATTAACTTTAGACTAAATGGAAATAGTTGTGTTGGTCATAAGAACCAATACCAGCTGCTGTTTTAGGTTGGAAAAGAGTACTGGCAACACACTATTGTACACAGAATGTTTTACTGCGTGAGTGGTAGTGATGAGCCGAACACCCCCGTGTTCAGTTCGAACATGGGAAAAGTTCGAACTCAAGCTCATGGGGCTATGGGGATCTGGGTACTGCCCTGGGCGACATTAATCAATGAAAAAAAAACTTCTAAAAAATACAGTTTTTAAAGGAGCAGTGATTTTAACATTGCTTAAAGGGTAACAATAAAAATGAAAAATTCCTTTAAATATCGTGCCCGGGGGTCCCCCAAAACTGCCTGTAAAGTGGCACATCTGTATGATGTATACAACCTGCTGCAGCAAAACTGACATTTCTAAAGAAAATATAACTTTTTTGTTTTTTTTAACCACTTGAAGACCAGGTGTTTACACCCCCTTCCTGGCCAGGCCATTTTTCGGTATTCAGCACTGCAGTACTTTGATTTCCATTTATTCCGTCATACAACGCTCTACTGAAATGAATTTTTTACCCTTTTTTTGGGACGGATAGAGCTTTCTTTTGGTGGTATTTAAGCAGTTCCCCCTCCCAACAATACAGAACCTTTAGGTCTGGTAGGAATTTTAGGAGGGACCCCATGTAAAAGAAAAATCAAGAAAGTGTGTGGGGTTCCCCCTTTAAAGTCATACCAGGCCCTTAAGGTCTGGTAGGAATTTTGAGGAGGAACCCCACTCCAAAAAATGGGGGGGGGGGGGAAAAAACGTGGGGTCCCCCCTAAAATTTCATACCAGACCCTTAAAACGGGCACAGGCCTGGCAGGACCGGAAAGGCCCCCCACAATACAAGGCCACATGCCCTCGACACTGGGAGGATGCTTTTCCAGGGTCGCCCCTGGAAAAGAACCTTGTCCCCATGCCGATGGAGACAAGGGCCTCTTCCCCTCAAGCCTTGGGGCGTTGGTTGTGGTGGTGCGGGCAGGGGCTTATTCACATCAGAGTAAGGGTTAAATAAACGTTTTACAAAAGAGGCCACACTTTTGAAAAAATCCTCTATTTGAAAAAAAAATTAAAGACATGTTTTTAACTAGTTTTTAAAAGAAAAAATGGATCCACCGACGTACTCCAGCGTCAATCACGACGTCCAGCATTGTTGACGACGACTCGACAAAATGAAACAATAAAAAATAAATAATAATAATAGTTTAAAAAAACCCGACGAGCAGGCACCGCAGAATGGCATTTTGACAGATGCCGGTAACATATAAACATTTGGGCGGAGTTAGCAGTGACAGCGAGCTACGCCCAACTGTTTACAGTTGTAACAGGGGAGCCATGATTGGGCAGAGTCATCATGACTTTGCCCAATCATAGCTCTCACAGTTCTCTGTTCCCTGATTGGGCAAAGTGCCCTGTGGTGAGGTGCAAGACTTGGCCAATCAGGGCTCACAAGGCACAGCACCCTGTGCGGGGTGCTCAGCAGGCGAATAGCCTGCCGAACGCCCTGACAGTTCATGTGTTCGCCGAACTCACAGACTGCCGATGTTCAAGTTGAACTCGGGTTTGGCTGGAACAAATTTGCTGACCGGTGTTTTTTTTGTAGCAAAATAGTCTGTTTAAAGCTGCCCATACACCTTACGAATATTGGCCGATTTTCGTATGCGATCGCGTTTCCATCTGATATTCGTAAGGTTGATGGGCAGTGTACAACCGCAAATACTGTACAATCGATCAACTTTTGACTAACCAGCAGGTCAGAAAACTTTGGTCGATCGTACAATTTTCGCAAGGTTGGTGGCATTTCCATACGTCAAATTTTGTACGACCTACACTGCACGTGCGCAGACGAAAATACGTGCGGTCGATTACTGCAATTCGTCCATGTGCTTTCTCTTAATTACTGCTGAACCAACCTTGTGATAATAGGGGCAGGATGGGGCCACCTTATGAAAATCGTACAACGGTTCGATCATTGGACGAAAAGTTTCGTCCGATGATCGCAAGGTGTATGGGCAGCCTAAGTCTCTTCTGCCAAAAATCTCCTACCTGCCTGTCAGCAATTTTTCTTTTTTTTTTTTGTGCACTGAGCCATGCATCCCAAGATGAAGTAACTGCCATGTGCATGTGCTAAAGTTGCATTGTGCCAGCCGGCCAATCAAGAGTCTGAAGAAGACTAAGGCCCCATTCACACTGAGCGACATGAAAATCGTGCGATTTTCCGCGTGATTTTATATGAGCGATATTGAGTGACTTGTCGGGCAACTTTTTCCTATTGGGCTGTATGCAATCAGGAGCGAAATCGCTCGAAAAAAGGGTCATGTAGGAGCTACAAGCGATATTGAGCGACGAGATGTGAACAGCTCCATTGAAATGGATTAGAGAAGCTACATAGAGCGATATCGCGTGGAAATATCAGCGATATCGCTGCAAAAATCGCTCCGTGTGAATGGGGCCTTAGAGACGATGACAGTGTCAGCGATGAAGGAGAGAGTGGACAGCGCAGTGCTGGAGGGGATATTTTTACAAGGTATGTTGGCCATAACGTGTTGATATGCTGTGCATATTTTCACATTATGGCTAACCCCCACCAGAGCCCTTTTTGTTTTTTTATTTTTTAAACCTATTTAAAGAGTAACTTTACCCATATCTTTAAAATTACAACAAAGACACCTTTAGAAATCTTTAGTAATGGCAGTCTACAAATTCTAAATAATTGCAGATTATTTGCATTCTCTATTTTTCTTTGCTCCCCAGTCTTCTCCCAGTGGACATTTTTACTAAGGGCAGATTACTTGATCTCCCTTTACTTCCTGGAACTCGGTCACATGTCACTAGGACATGTGACCATGCACATCATCTCAGGAGAGGAAAATACCTTTCCCTGAGATCTTGTGAGATTACAGATTTCCCAGCAATGCTCTGTGATGTAGCCTTCCCAGGATGCAACACTTGGGTAGAGGCTGCATCACTGATGCCCAAGAGGACCAGGAAGTGGAAAAATAGTAATTGTGAGTAAAAAAAAATGTTTGTTTAACTAATGAATGTAAGATAATTTCATATCAGCATGCAGAGATGCATGCTGGTGTGATTTTTTTATTGAAAGGATGTAAAGGTCTGCTTTAACTTCCAGTCCCAACACAGCAGGACGTAAAAGGAGATCTCTCCTAAGAGATGGGATATTTCTTCTTGGGAACAGGACATTTTCAAATGGATACACCTGTTTTATAGCCACTCAAACACTAGAATTAGTCACTAGGACTAATACAGAGGGTAAATCACTCGAGTAGGGAAATAACAACCCTGGTTTAACCCTTCCACATGCAAGTCAATACTAAACAAAAAAAAGTTTTGGCTTTGGACACATTTTTAAAATATAAGGCGTTTAATGGGAAAGTGACTTAGGATTTACTTTCAATGCGAAGCAAAAAGAACGATTCTCTTGCTTGTCCATAAAGTGTACAGGAAAATCTTATCCATATTCCAAAAACTTACACAAAATGTTCATACAGTGAGTGCTCCTAATGAAATCAACCCAGCTACCATATTATTATTATTTATATAGAATTTATAGCGCCAACAATTTGCACAGCACTTTACAATATCAGGAAGACATTACAATACAATTCAAGGCAAGATGGTAAGGAGGGCCCTGCCCCTGAGGGCTTACAGTCTAAAAGGGAGGGGGAAGTGATACATGAGGAGGTAGCTGTGTGGGGATGAATTGTTTGAGAAAGTGATAGTTCAGTGGTTAGGTTGAGGTGGGATAGGCTTCCCTGAAAAGATGAGTCTTAAGGGATCGCCTAAAGGCAGTCAGAGTGGGAGATAGACAGACAGGTTGGGGTAGAGAGTTCCATAGGATGGGAGAGACTCTAGTGAAGTCCTGGAGGCGAGCATGGGAGGAGTTGACGAGGGAGCTGGAAATCAGGAGGTCTTTTGAAAACTGGCACCCCACCAGTTAACCAAAGTAAAACAATTTATAATTATGAAAGACCTTGTGGCAGCTTTAAAACATGAGGATGAACAATTCCGTAAAACAGGCTTTTACAGAATATATTTTACTTTCCATAATATCACACTCTCATGGCAACATCATGATACTCATAAGCACCCTACTTATGTAATATTACCCTCCTCTGCATTGTTCAGCATCCTCATATATTGTTAGTGATGCTATTGGTCAAGCCATTCTTACTACAGTTCATCCCTAACACACATTCCCCAGTATCCCCATTCTTTTCTTTTTTTTTTCTCTCTCTATCTCTAATCTCCATCTCTAATCTCCATCTCTCCCCTTACATGACTCAACACCTCAAGCTTAAATTTATACACACAATTGGAGGAATCAGCGGACTGATTACTTCTCCCCCCTCCCCCCCCTTCCGGCCTGCTCTTCTCAGACAGCTCTGTACAGAGTTTCAATCACAAAAAATGTAAACCATAGGCTGGATCTGTGCAGTCTACTGTCCAGTCACATGATGCACAGATTCCTTCCTTAAGTCTCCTCTCCCCAGTGATAAAAGATTATCACTGATGTTATGTCAGAATGCTTTCTGCATCATTGCACTTTGAGTGATACCGCTCCGGGGAGTCGGCCTATGACACCCTGCACTCACAAAAAGTGGGTGAAAGATGCTGGTTGGCATTTCATCCAGAAGAGGTTCAGCATTGGATAGCGTATGACATAGTGTGAGACTTCGGTGGATAACATTGGAGAATAGATGAGTATTGCAGATTGTTTTATTTTTTTAAATGCTGGGCTATTGAAGTGGTTAAGGCATATGTGGTTTGCAACAGATGTGTCCTGTCTGCACATCATCTTTATTATTGGGAAGTGCATCGAACATTGTATACTTCTAACAATTAGTGTTCTAATCAATATAGCTAATACTATGTTCTGTGTCCTGTGTTCTAATGTTACTGTTAAGATTAAAATGCTTGAATGTATTATGAAAGACACTTTTATAGTTAACTATGCATGATGCAATGTTTGCATAATGATGAATCTCTGATGGCACATAATAATTTAGATAATTGATTATTCATTTATGAGACCTCACAGAACCCAGAAATAGCGTAGGCTTCAAAGGCTTTTAATAAAGTCCACATTCCTAATGTAAAAAACATTTCTAAAGTAAGTGAATGCCTTTGTCTACCTGGTCAGCACCATTAGCACGTTGGTGAAATTTTTATTTGGAACAATTAAATGCCCATAACTGAATATATTAAACTGTATCTGCCTGCGTTACTTTGCTTGCGGATTTAAAAGAATATTCCTGTGTGGGAACGGTAAGTGAAAGATTTTATTATCTGACAAAGGAATATTTGAGAAGATGCTAAAGAGACATTTCTAAGTATCAGTTCTACTACTGCTCTGCTCACCACTGCCATGGAAAAACAGAGGCAACAGAGATTGTTCAAATGGTGGGCTTTGCGGGTTCAAACACTTCGGTTATACATCCTTCCAGTTTGCTGTTTGCAATGCCTGACCTCCTTCTGTAGATGCTAATTGCCTTGTCCTCTGGAATCCAATTCCTAAGCCATCAAGTCTTACACATCAAGTATGCAGGTCAGAAATGTAGATTATTTTTTTTTCTACTTGCTCGTGCTGCGTCATTAACACGGAAATTAGGCAGGTAGAAGCCAGGTGATCAGTAAGTCAGCCAGGCAGCTAGTATTTTTTATAAGAGTAAGAGTTCAACATAGGTAGCACAGCAGCAGGTTTCTTTTAACTACATTTAACACTATACTGTGTAGTCAATAACGACTTGGGAAGAGAGTTATCACTGACAAGTCTCACCAGTGAATACCCTGAAACCTGAGGGTAACTGGGATGTCTATAACCGTGTCTATGCCATCATTCACCCAGGACAGTTTTGGTTAAACTTTGGTATCGTTTCTTTAGAGAACTCGAGCATTTTCAAAAGTTAACCCTCAAAGTCGGTCTACCCCTGATACATTACAATAGAGGTACAGAGGGTTCAAGGATGAGGGAGCCCTGATGATACGTAAGGTATTGCTGCCTGCCTCACTTCCTTGGAAATTGACCAGCATGCTAGTATTGTATCATGAGAACCCAATGTTCCCCAAGCTGATCGCAGGAAACAACCACGCATTAATATCCACAGGATAGGTACCACCACCTCCAGTTCATCAGTTGGCTGGTCTGCATATATATACACACACACACACACACACACACACACACACACACACACACACA